>NC_083571.1:68419778-68532278 GCF_027579695.1 Neoarius graeffei
CACATCATCCATCTCATCCCACTCGCAATCCTGCACAGCTCCTTTCACAAAGCGGCAAATGTTTTGTGCAAATGATGAACATTAGGTTAACACATCAATTTTCCTCCAACTAATTAGAAATAAATGAGTGACTGCACTTTCATTTATTTCTCCATGGCACCATTAATGTTTTCAACACAAACTTGAGCAAGGAGACATGAAAAAAACAACAACAACAACTGTGACCGCTATAAATAGTCGTTCCCTCACCAGGGTCAGATTTTTCCTCTCTTGAAGTTAATAAGATAATAAGTAGATAATAATTAATAAGTTAATAATAGTTAATAATCCCTAATAATGCTTAATAATTCCTCTCAGTGAGGAATATTGGTGCCATCTTCGATAGAACTGTCAATGTCATTATAGATCAATGCTGTGTGCAAAGGTGCTTTCTTTCATCTACGAACTATTGCACATATCAGGAAGTTTTTTGTCATTCAACACAATAGAGATCCTGATTCATGCTTCCGTGACATCAAAGGTTGAATTGTACAACATGCTCCTCTTTGGTTTGCTGTAGTCTGAACTTCTAAAGCTTCAACGTGTTCTTAATGCTGTTTGACTTCTGACATATTCACATAAATGTAACCATATCAGTCCAGTACTTAAGCAGCTTCATTGGTTACTAGAGAAATGCATCTACTTCAAAATTCAACTTCTGGCCTTCAGAGGGTTGCATGGTCTTGCACCTGGTTATATCAGTGATGCTGTACAGCTCTGTGTCCCGACAAGAACACTTAGATCTTCAAATGCTGTTCTTTTAAAGCCACTGGATTACCATCTCAAGACATATGGCTATCGTTCTTTTGCTGTAGCTGCACCTCACTGCTAGAACACATTACCTATCGACATTGAATCTTGTGACTCTCTCTCTTGTCAAGTCAAAACTTAAGATTCACCTATTGAAAACTTCATATTAGTACCTCTTACTGCCCATATTCATATGTATTTACATATTGTATATTTCATGCTGGCGGCACGGTGGTGTAGTGGTTAGTGCTGTCGCCTCAGAGCAAGAAGGTCTGGGTTTGAGCCCCATGGCCGGCGAGGGCCTTTCTGTGTGGAGTTTGCATGTTCTCCCTGTGTCTGCATGGGTTTCCTCTGGGTGTTCCGGTTTCCCCCAAAGACATGCAGGTTAGGTTAACTGGTAACTCTAAATTGACCGTGAGTGTGAATGGTTGTCTGTGTCTATGTGTCAGCCCTGTGATGACCTGGTGACTTGTCCAGGGTGTACCCTGCTTTTTGCCAGTAGTCAGCTGGGATAGGCTCCAGCTTGCCTGCAACCCTGTAGAACAGGATAAAGCGGCTACAGATAATGAGATGAGATGAGATATTTCATGCTCGGAACTCTTTCACTCAAGGGCGACTGGTGCATAAGGGTGACTGGGCGACGCACTGCCAAAACGAAAAAAAAAAAGTTTTTTTTCTTTTTTTAAAACAAACTTTCACCAGCGCTGCTTGAGGCCGTTTTAATCTGTCTCTGGGTATCATTGTCCAATCAGGGTGGTCTTTCTTCTAGAGTACCACCCTTTTTGGGGCGATTTCAGTCACGCTGAAAATCGCCCAAGAGTTCACTGAGAGAGTCCCATGTTAATATATTTTTTTTCTCCTGACTGACACTTCAATGCAATCTCTATGGGTTCCGGGGGGGCTTGCTCTAACGTGCTTACGTCACTGCGAAGCGCGGCAAAGTTGCGTTCAACCCGCTCAGTTTCTGAGGTGAGATGGATGCGGAAAGCAATTCAGTGCGGTCCTTTAAAGAAGTTCCATTTAGTCAGCGATCAAATCAAGCTAAATTGGCAACAAAACAAGCTGGACCCCCCTCAACCAAATCTAAACATAAAACAAATTTCGACAAGGGGGGGAAATCATATACTCGAGGTTTTACTTCAACATGGTCCCAGCGCAAATCCTGGCAAGCTGGCTGCGAGGATGCCTCAGTGGTTTTCTGCTCCCCCTGCTTACTTTTCCACCCTGGAGGTGGCTCCACAGACAACACTGCTTGGACGGTCACTGGAGTTTTGGACATGCATCATTTGTTGGAGAAAATAAAAAAACATGAGTCATCAAAGATTCACATGGGCAGCTGCCTGAAATTTTCGGCTTTTGGGAGAGTGAACTTTGCTACACAACTGGATGAGGGCTACAGGCTAGCAGTTCGCCGCCACAACGATGAGGTGAGCAAGAACAGGCACATATTAAGCCGGCTCACCCAATGCGTGAAATTTTGTGGAGTGTTCGAGTTAGCTCTGCGAGGCAAAGACGAAACTGAGGGCTCCAGTCACCGTGGTGTTTTTCTGGGTTTGGTTGACTTCGTGACTCACACACACACAGTCACAGAATCCGTTCACTTTTGATGTTTTCAATGTGCATTTTTATATTTGCCACACTTTGCTCTGAGAGTTAGCACTTTGGTAATATCCTTGGTAAATACCAGTAATTGCAAGATCTAAAGATCCACTCATCTATTTATTCAACTGCTATTGTTATGTTAGCCAACTATTTACAATGTTTTGTTACAGTGAGTGCACTTTCCTGTTTGTCCTTAAGTTGCACAGTCTGTAAAATTCTTGCTGGTCATGGAGTTTGAAGTACAAAGTCTATTTATAAAACATTCTGTAGAACAGTTGACTTGCTACCTAGGTCAATTTACTTCAGTCCTGTGAACATTTATGGTCCGTGTAGACATAACGGGGGAAAATTGCCCCCCTTGAAAAAAAAATTCAGGAGCCGCCACTGCTTTCACTATGAGCTCTTTATAAATATTTTTGTTATTGTTGTTGTTGCTGTTTGTAAGATTAAAAAAATAATAATAATAAATAAATAAATAAATAAATAAATAATAATTACAATAAACACAGCTTGTCTTGTTACCAAGAAACTGCAAAAGAACTGCAAACTCCGCTGCTGGAAAACTTTAGTTACAGCTTTACCTCTGACTGTTCCAGAAACATCTCATACATCATTCAGATTCACATCAATTTAGAAAAAAAAATTATAATTAACGAGTCGCTGTGAATGAGCTGTTATTATAGAAATGATAATGTATTACAATTGTAGAACAAGCGCTTTAATATAAACCGGTGATTTACACTGAACTGCACTACAGTAGTCAGAGCTGCTGTTCTTACCTTCTGACCAATCAGAAGCCAGGATTCAGCAGTGCTGTGGTGTAAAATAATAAAATAAATCATTTCTAATACTTAAGCAAATAGTAGAATTGGAACAAAACATTTTGGGACATGGAGTTTTTGGAAATTAACAACTTTGTACGGGAACTCCAACACTCCAGTGTTGATTATTTGACTATAACAGCACAACACATCAAGAAATATAGTGAATATAGTAAATATAGGAGTATATGTCCATACAGTATACATTTATCATACATAGGAATGCAAGAACAAAAGACTTCTGAAATGTGGTGCATGTGTGAGAGCAGGTGTGGGGTTTTTTTTCTTTTTTTTTTAAGTAAAAAGTCAGAGCGAAAGAAATTTCCATGAGGGTGTCGTTTTGGCTTTGGCTTGCCGATGTCCTGCCACTCCCTTCAGACAGACAGCCTTTGACAGAAATTAATGGAGGCATCTGCTTCATTTGAAATCTCCACCAAGAAATCTCTGAGCCCTTCAATAAACCTGACAAATTACCGCACACCATCAGAATTCCAATCCGTGGGGCAGTGAGGAGAAGAAAACGTAAATCAACATGACAAGTTGATTCATTATGTCTGTATAAGAGCAGATTGACTGGGAGACTTTGAAATTTGGGAATGTACACTTTTCCTAACACTGGTGTTGTTTTATTGATTTCTGTAGATACTTCACATCAGCATTTGGATTCGCTGATGGTTCAATTAGCCACCTGTGAATATGGGATGTCTCCTGGTGACTAGGATATGCCACTGGGCTTAACAGTGACTCAAACACACTGAAGCCAAACACAATCTGAAAAAGTCTCATCTCAGGGAAATGCAGATGGTTAAACTGAGCATTGCATCAGAGATCATTTGTCATTTGAGAAACTGGATTTAACCTTCAATATATTGAAATTGAAAGCAGGGTTTACAGTATATGACTGACCTTCACATATGTGCTTGTTGAACATCACATTCCAAAACCAGGGGCATTAATATGGAGTTGTTTTTCCTTCATTATTGTTATAATGAGCTCCACTCTTCTCTTCTGCAAAGTCTTTCCACTAGATTTTGGCACATGGCGGTAGGTATTTACAACCCCGATCCCAAAAAAGTTGGGACAAAGTCTCATCTCATCTCATTATATCTAGCCGCTCTATCCTGTTCTACAGGGTCGCAGGCAAGCTGGAGCCTTTCCCAGCTGACTACAGGTGAAAGGTGGGGTACACCCTGGACAAGTCGCCAGGTCATCACAGGGCTGACACATAGACACAGACAACCATTCACACCTACGGTCAATTTAGAGTCACCAGTTAACCTAACCTGCATGTCTTTGGACTGTGGGGGAAACCGAAGCACCCAGAGGAAACCCATGTGGACATGGGGAGAACATGCAAACTCCGCACAGAAAGGCCCTCGCCGACCATGGGGCTCGAACCCGGACCTTCTTGCTGTGAGGCAACAGTGCTAACCACTACACCACCATGCCGCCCATTGGGACAAAGTACAAATTGTAAATAAAAACAGAATGCAATGATGTGGAAGTTTCAAAATTCCATATTTTATTCAGAATAGAACATAGATGACATATCAAATGTTTAAACTGAAAAAATGTATTATTTAAAGAAAAAAATTAGGTGATTTTAAATTTCATGACAACAATGCATCTCACAAAAGTTGGGACAAGGCCATGTTTACCACTGTGAGACATCCCCTTTTCTGTTTACAACAGTCTGTAAACATCTGGGGACTGAGGAGACAAGTTGCTCAAGTTTAGGGATAGGAATGTTAACCCATTCTTGTCTAATGTAGGATTCTAGTTGCTCAACTGTCTTAGGTCTTTTTTGTCATATCTTCCATTTTATGATGCGCCAAATGTTTTCTATGGGTGAAAGATCTGGACTGCAGGCTGGCCAGTTCAGTACCCGGACCCTTCCTCTACGCAGCCATGATGCTGTAATTGATGCAGTATGTGGTTTGGCATTGTCATGTTGGAAAATGCAAGGTCTTCCCTGAAAGAGACACCGTCTGGATGAGAGCATATGTTGCTCTAGAACCTGGATATACCTTTCAGCATTGATGGTGTCTTTCCAGATGTGTAAGCTGCTCATGCCACATGCACTAATGCAACCCCATACCATCAGAGATGCAGGCTTCTGAACTGAGCGCTGATAACAACTTGGGTCGTCCTTCTCCTCTTTAGTCCGAATGACACGGTGTCCCTGATTTCCATAAAGAACTTCAAATTTTGATTCGTCTGACCACAGAACAGTTTTCCACTTTGCCACAGTCCATTTTAAATGAGCCTTGGCCCAGAGAAGACGTCTGCGCTTCTGGATCATGTTTAGATATGGCTTCTTCTTTGAACTACAGAGTTTTAGCTGGCAATGGCGGATGGCACGGTGAATTGTGTTCACAGATATTGTTCTCTGGAAATATTCCTGAGCACATTTTGTGATTTCCAATACAGAAGCATGCCTGTATGTGATGCAGTGCCGTCTAAGGGCCCGAAGATCATAGGCACCCTGTTAGGACTAGGACTGTTTTGGCCTCTAGAGGCCGCTGTTATTTCCTTTTCATGTCGTGTTCATTTTGGCCTCTAGAGGCCGCCACTGTTCCTGTGTTTTGAGTTTGTGTTAATTGCCTAATTATCTTCACCTGTGTCCTTAATTAGTTTGTCTATTTATACCCCTGAGTTCAGTCCTCTTGTCACGGAGTCTTTGTGCTGTTATGTTTATCTCCAGTTTCCTTTGTACTGTGTTTTTTGATCTTCTTAGCTTTTGTATTTTTGCACTTTGCTTTTCTTTTGGATTATACTCTTTGGTTTTTTTTGTCTTTTGTTTTGCCCTGTATATAGTGTATATAGTTTAAATAAACCTTTTGATTCTTTTTCTACTTCCGCCTTACGCCTCTGCATTTGAGTCATCCCCCTGGTGGCCTAGTGGGGGTTTGCTGGATTATCACACCAACGAACCAGGTTCGAATCCCAGCAAAACCCTAACAGAAAGACTCCGTCATGACCGACTCAGCAGAGGCTGCTTCAACTGTCTACCCGGCCAACCTTCAGGGAATTATGGCAGCTTTGACACGCTTCGGAGCGACCATGGACGCTCATGGACGTACGCTCACCAGCCAACGTGAGGCCCTCGCTCGCCACGAGGAACTGCTTCAGCAAATTGGGAAAACCCTGGCACAGCTGACATCTCTGCCTGCATCTCCTGCTCCTGATCCAGTTCCTGCTCCTGATCCAGTTCCTGCTCCTGATCCAGCTCCCACTCCTGCTCCAGTGCCTCCTGCAATGCTGCCTTCTTCACCTCGCGAACCCAGCCTTCCTGCACCACAGAGGTATGACGGCAAGCACAGTGAGTGCCGAGAGTTCCTTACCCAGTGTCAACTCACCTTTGAGCTTCAGCCTACCACCTACACTACGGATCGCCGCAAGATTGCCTTTGTGATCACCTTATTAGCTGGTAAGGCGCGAGCCTGGGCTACTGCTATCTGGCAAAGACAGGGACCTGAGTGCTTTGATTTCCAGCTGTTTTCTGAAGAGATGCTTCGGGTCTTCGATCAGGCAGACATCAGTACCGACGCAGCCCGAAAGCTCATGTCCATCCGGCAAGGAGGAAGCGTCGCAGATTACGCCATCTCGTTCCGAACACTCGCAGCAGTAAGTGGATGGAACGAGACTGCCCTGGTGTCAGCCTTCCACCATGGTCTGTCTGACCCCATCAAGGACGGTCTGGCCTCTATTGGATGCCCAAGTGACCTCGAAACCCTCATCTCACATGCTATTCGTCTGGACAACAGGATGAGAGAACGCCACCAAGCCTTGAGCCCCCCCAGCCTCCCTACCTCTACCTGGAGACCGTCTACCTCCTTCAGTGACTGTCCAGAACCCATGCAAGTGGGTCGTACTCGCCTCTCCGCATCTGAGAGGGAGCGCAGAAGGAGGGACAAGTGCTGCATCTACTGTGGCAAG
Source organism: Neoarius graeffei (assembly GCF_027579695.1). Classification (NCBI taxonomy): domain Eukaryota; kingdom Metazoa; phylum Chordata; class Actinopteri; order Siluriformes; family Ariidae; genus Neoarius; species Neoarius graeffei. The sequence continues at coordinate 68,426,930 of NC_083571.1, forward strand.
CCTGGTCACTTCCGAGCATCATGTCCCGAACTCTTGGGAAAAGGACCGCCCCGTCCAGCCGAGGGAGGGTTGTGACGGGGCCTACCCTCTCTCCCGGACTCCCTGGCCAAGGAATCTACATCCCGGTCTCCATCTCCTGGGGTGAGTCTGTCCACTCTTGTCAAGCTTTGATAGACTCAGGGGCGGCTGGGAACTTTATGGATATTCACTTCGCCCAAAGCATCAATATACCTACTGCACCTCTTGAAGTCCCTCTGTCTGTGTCTGCCCTCGATGGCCAAGCGTTAGGTGATGGAAGAGTCACTCAAGTTACTTCTCCAGTCTTCCTCCAGTCTCAAGGTCACAAGGAAGAAATATCCCTGCACCTGATTCCTTCACCTGAGTTCCCAGTTATTCTAGGCCTTCCTTGGCTTACTCGCCACAACCCTCGCATAGACTGGGTAACAAGCCAGGTGGTGGAATGGGGCCCTGCATGCCATGCCTCTTGTTTGCTCTCTAGCTCTCCTGTGTCTCCTGCCGAGCCCCCTGATCTCACCGAGTTATCTCAAGTTCCCACAGAGTACTGGGATCTCAAGGAGGTATTCAGCAAGAGCAGGGCCGCCGTTCTTCCTCCGCACCGGGCCTACGACTGTGCCATCGACTTGCTCCCTGGGACTACCCCTCCTCGTGGCAGACTGTTTTCCCTCTCTCAGCCAGAACGCAAGGCTATGGAGGAATACCTCAAAGACGCCCTGGTCTCTGGGTTCATTCGACCCTCCACCTCACCTGCTGGTGCCGGCTTCTTCTTTGTCGGCAAGAAGGATGGGGGGCTTCGACCATGTATTGACTACAGGGGCCTGAACAAGATCACTGTGCGCAACCGATATCCCCTTCCGCTGATGTCCACTGCTTTCGACCTGCTCCAAGGCGCCACCGTCTTCACCAAGTTGGACCTACGGAACGCATACCACCTCATCCGTATCCGACAGGGAGACGAGTGGAAGACTGCCTTTAACACCCCGTCTGGGCACTACGAATACCAGGTGATGCCCTTCGGACTCACCAACGCACCAGCTGTTTTTCAGGCCCTAATCAACGACGTCTTAAGGGACATGATTAACCTATACGTTTTTGTCTACCTCGACGACATCCTTATCTTTTCCAAGACCGTGCAGGAGCACCGCCACCATGTCCGCCAGGTTCTCCAGAGGCTGCTACAGAACAATCTGTTCGCCAAGGCCCAGAAATGCGAATTTCATGTTCCCGAGGTCTCCTTTCTGGGATTTATTGTACGGACAGGCCAACTCCAAATGGACCCTGCCAAGACCCTGGCCGTCCGGGATTGGCCTACTCCCAAGTCCGTTAAGGAGGTTCAGCGGTTCTTAGGATTCGCTAACTTCTACCGCAAGTTCATCAGGAACTTCAGTTCTGTGGCAGCACCCATGTCAGACCTCACCAAAGGGACAGGTGGATCTTATGGCTGGTCTCCTCAGGCAGAAAAGGCGTTCAAAGACCTCAAGGACCGCTTCTGCACGGCACCCATTCTGGTTCTCCCGGACACCTCCCAACCATTCATCGTGGAGGTGGACGCCTCGGACAGTGGTGTCGGCGCGGTGCTCTCTCAACGTTCGGAAGGAAAGCTGCACCCCTGCGCTTACTTCTCCCACCGCCTGAGTCCTGCTGAGTCCCGGTACGATGTGGGGGATCGAGAACTGCTAGCGGTCAAACTGGCCCTTGAGGAGTGGAGGCACTGGCTGGAGGGAGCACAACATCCATTCCTGGTTTGGACTGACCACAAGAACCTGGAGTACCTCCAGCAAGCCAAGAGACTGAACCCTCGACAGGCTAGGTGGGCCCTGTTTTTCAGTCGGTTTGACTTCACCCTCTCATACCGCCCCGGCTCCAAGAACACCAAACCTGACGCACTGTCCAGACTGTTCTCTGCCACTAACAGGGAGAATGAAGTCGGGCCTATTATCCCTGTGTCCCGGATTGTGGCCCCTGTCCGCTGGGGTATTGAGGAGGCTGTCCGACGAGCCCAACGCCAGGACCCCGGTCCTGGGACGGGGCCACCAGGCCTCTTGTACGTCCCACATCAAGCCCGGGCCAAGGTTCTCCAGTGGGGTCACTCTTCCCCTCTCACCGCCCACCCGGGAGCTCGGAGGACCCTGGACTTCCTGAAAAGATGCTTCTGGTGGCCTAACATGGAGAAGGAAGTAAGGTCATTTGTCCTGTCCTGTGAGGTTTGCACCAGAACCAAGAACCCACGACAGCGTCCCCAGGGTCTCCTGCATCCTCTGACCATTCCCCGGCGTCCCTGGTCCCACGTGGCAGTCGACTTTATCACGGGTCTCCCTGAGTCACAAGGTAACACGGTCATTTTGGTCTTAGTTGACAGATTCTCCAAGGCCTGCCGCTTCATACCACTGTGCAAACTCCCCTCTGCTCTTGAAACTGCGAAACTTTTGTTTAATCATGTCTTCCGAGTCTTTGGTCTTCCACAGGACATCGTCTCAGACCGAGGGCCCCAGTTCTCCTCCCGAGTGTGGCACGGGTTCTGCAAGGTCATCGGAGCCACTGCCAGCCTCTCCTCTGGGTTTCACCCACAGTCCAATGGTCAGACGGAGAGGCTCAACCAGGACCTGGAAACCACCCTGCGAGGCCTGGCTATGGATAACCCGACATCGTGGAGCACCTGGCTGCCATGGGCGGAGTACGCCCACAACACCCTGCAGTCATCGGCCACCAAGCTGTCGCCATTCCAGTGCCAATTCGGGTTCCAGCCACCTCTGTTCCCGGACCAGGAGGAGGACGCGGGGGTGCCCTCGGTCAACCAATATGTGAGACGGTGTCGCAAGACCTGGAGCAAGGTCAGGAAGACCCTCATACAGACCTCCAGAACCAACCAGACTCAGGCCAACCGCCATAGAAGACCTGCACACGCTTTCCGCCCTGGGCAGCGTGTTTGGCTGTCCACTAAGGACCTTCCACTGCGGGTGGAGAACCGAAAGCTTGCTCCTCGCTACATTGGCCCCTTCAAGGTGGTGCGCAGGGTGAACCCTGTCTCCTACCGGCTCCAGTTGCCCCGGACTCTGAGGATCAACCCCACTTTCCATGTTTCCCTGTTACGGCCCGTACTGACGTCTACGTATGCCCCTGCCCCTAGGAACCCCCCACCCCCCCGCATCTTCCAGGGGCAGACTGTGTTCACTGTGAATCGCCTGCTTGACTCCCGCCGGGTCCGCGGCGGGTTGCAATATCTGGTGGACTGGGAGGGCTATGGTCCTGAGGAGCGCTGCTGGGTTCCTGCTCGGGATGTCCTTGATAAAGAACTATGTCGGGACTTCCATTCGGCCCATCCGGATCGCCCTGGGAACGTCAGGAGACGCTCCTAGGGGGGGGGTCCTGTTAGGACTAGGACTGTTTTGGCCTCTAGAGGCCGCTGTTATTTCCTTTTCATGTCGTGTTCATTTTGGCCTCTAGAGGCCGCCACTGTTCCTGTGTTTTGAGTTTGTGTTAATTGCCTAATTATCTTCACCTGTGTCCTTAATTAGTTTGTCTATTTATACCCCTGAGTTCAGTCCTCTTGTCACGGAGTCTTTGTGCTGTTATGTTTATCTCCAGTTTCCTTTGTACTGTGTTTTTTGATCTTCTTAGCTTTTGTATTTTTGCACTTTGCTTTTCTTTTGGATTATACTCTTTGGTTTTTTTTGTCTTTTGTTTTGCCCTGTATATAGTGTATATAGTTTAAATAAACCTTTTGATTCTTTTTCTACTTCCGCCTTACGCCTCTGCATTTGAGTCATCCCCCTGGTGGCCTAGTGGGGGTTTGCTGGATTATCACACCAACGAACCAGGTTCGAATCCCAGCAAAACCCTAACACACCCAGTATGGTTTTCCAGCCTTGACCCTTACGCACAGAGATTCTTCCAGATTCTCTGAATCTTTTGATGATATTATGCACTGTAGATGATGATATGTTCAAACTCTTTGCAATTTTACACTGTTGAACTCCTTTCTGATATTGCTCCACTATTTGTTGGCACAGAATTAGGGGGATTGGTGATCCTCTTCCCATCTTTACTTCTGAGAGCCGCTGCCACTCCAAGATGCTCTTTTTATACCCAGTCATGTTAATGACCTATTGCCAATTGACCTAATGAGTTGCAATTTGGTCCTCCAGCTGTTCCTTTTTTGTACCTTTAACTTTTCCAGCCTCTTATTGCCCCTGTCCCAACTTTTTTGAGATGTGTTGTTGTCATGAAATTTCAAATGAGCCAATATTTGGCATGACATTTCAAAATGTCTCACTTTTGACATTTATATGTTGTCTATGTTCTATTGTGAATACAATATCAGTTTTTGAGATTTGCAAATTATTGCATTCCGTTTTTATTCACAATTTGTACTTTGTCCCAACTTTTTTGGAATCGGGGTTGTATGTTCATTCGGCTCCAAGAGCATTAGTGAGATCAGACACTGATGTTGGGCTGTTGAGGCTCCAGTTCCAGTTCATTCTGAAGGTGTTCAGTGGGGTTGAGTTCAGTAATGGCTCTGTGTGGGACACTTGAGTTCTTTATTCCAACCTCCACACACCATGTCTTCATGGAGCTCACTTTCTGCATAGGTGCATCATCATGCTGGAACAGGTTTGGGACTCTTCATTCCATGAGACATCAAGCAAAGACATTCTAACTTTGAGGTAGCCGTTTGGGAAAGAAGCACATAGGGACATGAAAAATGATCAGGGGTGCACATACTTTTGGCCATACAGTGTAGCTCTGTAAAAAAAACCAAACACTGTTAAGTAAAATAAAGTAAACAACTGGGAAAGTGTACGGAATCAGAGCTACTTTTTTCTCTATTGCTTGATCATCATTTCCCAAACAACTCACCACAGAGTTGGAAGCCGTCATTCACAACATTAAAAATTTCATTGAAATACTAATTAACTGGTTTGAGCTCAGGAGAAAAATGATGTGATTTGACCAATAAAGGCTAATATTGTTTGCGCTATACAGCATCTCGTGCTAATAGAGGCCCATTGGGGCAGGAATCATGCTGTCCCATGCTTGAGGGAGGAGCAGCATACAGGATGGTTAATGACAGGGTTGCCAGATTACTTACTTCTTATTTACTTATGCCTTCTACCCTTCGTGGGGCATAGGCCACTGACAAGGGATCTCCAGGCATCTCAGTCTTGGGCTATCTGCTCCAGTTGGCTCCAGGTGTATCCCATTCTTTTGGTGTCAGCTTCAAGGTCTCGGCGTCACGTGTTTCTGGGCCATCCTCTGTTCCTCTTGCCTTGGGGATTCCAGGTGAGTGTTTATTTGGTGATGTTGGAGGCTGGCTTGCAGAGTGTGTGGCCGATCCACCTCCAGCACCATCTCAGAATCTCCTCTTCTGCAGAAAGCTGGTCGGTTCACTACCAGAGGTCCTTTTTGTTTTTGGTGTTCAGCCTGTGGATCTGGAGAATCCTTTGCACACTGGTGTTGATAAAAGTCTGCACTTTTTTCATTGTTGCCACAGTTGTCCTCCAGGTTTCTGCTCCATATAGAAGAACCGACTTGATGTTGGAGTTGAACAGCCTGATCTTTGTTTGCAGAGTCAGTTCCTTTGAGTTCCAAATGTTCTTCAACTGAAGGAATACTGCTCTTGCCTTGCCTATGTGTGCCTTCACATCAGCATTGGTTCCACCCAGCTTGTTGAGAACACTGCCCAGGTAGATAACGGCTTCCACCTCTTCCAGCACCTCTCCTTCCATCTTGATCAAGCCACTGCTTGTGGTGTTGACCTTCAGGATCTTGGTCTTCACCTTGTTAATATTCAAGCCTATTTGAGCCGAGGTGGTTGCCACTCTGTTGGTTTTCTCCTGCATCTGTTGACAGGTATGGGACAGATATGCCAGGTCATCTGCGAAGTCCAGCTCATCAAGTTGTGTGAAGGGTGTCCACTGAATTCCTGTTCTTGTGTGTGCTGTTGATGTCTTCATTATCCAGTCAACAGCCAGCAAAAAGAGGAAAGGTGAGAGTAGGCACCCCTGACGAACTCCAGTTCTCACCTCAAAATGCATCAGTGAGCTGCCCTCCATGGACTATTCTGCAGGTCATCCCATCGTATGAAATTCTGATGATGTTGACTATCTTGCCTGACACCCCGTAGTGTCAGAGAAGGTTCCAGAGGGTGTTCCTGTCCAAACTATCAAATGCCTTCTCATAATCTATAAACTGACGTAGAGAGAAGAATTCCAGTCCAACGACTGCTCAGCAATTATGCAAAGGGTAGCAATCTGGTCTGTGTAGGATCTGTCCTTCCAGAAGCCCACTTGCTGATCTCTTGGGCATCCACCTGGTCCTTCATTTGGTTCAGAATAATCCTGTTAAACACTTTCCCTGGTATGGACAGGAGTGTAATCTCTGGGTAGTTTGCACAGTTGCTGAGGTTGTCTTTCTTTGGTAACTTGATCAGATATCCTTCCTTCCATTCTGATGGTACTTGCTCTTCTTTCCAGATCTTCTCAAACAGTGGAAACAACATCTCCACTATGGTGTCTAGGTCCACCTTCAGTGCTTCTGCTGGTATGCTGTCTGGGCCTGCTGCCCTTCAACTGTCCTATAGCCTTTTGGATCTTCTCTTTAGTTGGTGTGGTGCAGTTGGTTGGTAGATCCTCTGCTGCTGATGGTATGTCTGATGGGTTTGGTGGCACTGGTCTGTTTAGCAGCTCTTCAAAATGTTCTTTCCATCTGTTCCACTGCTGTTCCTCTTGCATCAGTGGCTTTCCTTCTTTATCCTTCACTGGTCTGTCTGGCTTGCTAAATTTTCCTGATAGCTTTTTTGTAGTGGAGTACAATTCTTTCATGTTTCCATTTCTTGCTGTTTCTTCTGCTTCTGCTGCTAGGCCATCAATGTAATTTTGTTTGTCAGCTCTAACACTTTTCTTCACATTCCTGTTGGCTTCTCTTGCGCTTTTGCTCTTCTGACTCTTGTTCTGCTGTTGAAGGCTGCTTTCTTTTCCTTCCTGTCTTGGATCTTTTCCATTGTCTCTGTTGACAGCCACTCCTTATGTTGGTGCTTCATGGGTCCAAGAATATCACTACATGTTGTTGTCACTGCTTCTTTCACTTTCTTCCATCTTCTGTCAATTGTCTCTTCCTCTTACTGTACATCAGTTCCTGCTGCATTTGGAATTTGTTGCTCAGAGCTACTCTATACTTCTCCTTTTTTTGTGCATCCCTCAGAGAACAAGTGTTGTACTTGTGGCACTGTACTGCTAATCCCATCCACTCATTCTTCAGTTTCAGCTTCAGTCATGCCACAACAAGATGGTGGTCTGATGCGATGTCTGCTCCTCACTTCACCCTCACATCCTGCAGGGATCTTCTGAACATCTTGGTGATGCAGATATGATCTGTCTGGTTCTCGGTGGAGCTGTCTGGTGATGCCCAAGTTGCCTTGTGTATCCTCCTGTGTGCAAAGATGCTGCCACCAATCACCAGGTTGTTGAGTGCACACAGGTCTGCAAACCTGTCTCCATTCTCATTAATTTCACCAAGGCCATATACCCCCATCATTTCCTCATACCCATTGTTATCATTTCCCACTTTTGCATTGAAGTCTTCCATCAGGATGTTGACATCTCTCTCAAAGTAACTTTCCAGGATGGACTGCAGTCTGTTCTAGAACTGTTCCTTTTCTTCTTCCTCACTGTCATTGGTGGGTGCATAGAACTGTACTACATTCATCATGATTTTCTTCTTCATTGTATGGAACAATACTGTGATGATCCTCAGACCATGGGCTTCCCATCCAATAAGCGCTCTCTGTGCCTCTTTTGACAACATCAGTGCAACTCCATGGGTGTGCGGGACATTTTCCTCCTCACATCCCGAGTATAGCAACATCTCGCCTGTATTGAGTCTTTTCTGCCTGGACTGTGTCCATCAAGATTTGTTGATTCCAAGCAGGGCAAGGTTGTAATTATGCCTCTCTGCAGAAACTTGCACAGTCTTTCCTGCTTCATACATGGTTCTTGAATTTCATGCTCCGATGTTGATTGCCCTGGCGGAGAGAAGGGTGGCCGGCCTTGCAACTTCTGATTTTCAGCTTACATCACCCAGCATCATACTTCTTCTTGATAAAGACCCATCTCTACCAAGGACTAAGGTGTCTTTATCTCTTGTTGGCATTTCTGTAACAGGTGCCTTTTTACAAAGTGAAGTTGTTGGCCCTATGTCCAATCCCCAACCTGGAGGACCAGGGTTATTTGTGTAGGGTTTTCCTTTCCATAGACTGGTGACTTGCCAAGGTTAATGAGCCCCATCTACCTGGGTTTGACATCAGAGTTTCCCTTCTCTTAGATGGACTGCCTCCCAAGGCTACAAGCTCCATCTGCCTGGCATTTTAACCCATGGCTGAGACAAGGTTGGTGCAGCACCAGGGCATGTCTACACACTGGTGGGCCTGTGCACTGCACCTCTGGGGTCCTTGCTGTTCTGAGATCCCTCACAGTTTAGCCTGGGGTCATATGATGCCCAGTCACTGTGTGTTGCCACAGGGAGGCACAATGAGAGTCTTGGTGGTGGAGAGGCTATGTACTGGCAGGGAGAGGCTTATGCACTCCGCTCTCTTTTGTCACCAAAGGCCAGCCAGTGGCAATATCTGAAAGCAGATAGTTGCAAGCAAAACTACAAACTACTCTATGATACTTATGCATCACACACACCCTGTGGCATAGCCACCAACACACATTGCCAGATTGAGTTAGTTTAAAAATACTTTGTCCACCAAGATCTTGTTTAGAGCAAGTTTACAGAATTTAAATCTAATCCATTTCTCCAAAAAGGTGACGTGCAGACAGTGTGCACAGGACCATTTCTGTCATAAGATAGTTATACCACAAAGATTGTTGAGCATATGAATGCCTATGAATGCCTAACAAAGAAGGAAAATATCTCCCTTTTTGTTGAACAAATGAAAAAAAAAGTAGTTTCCTGTAGCATGGGTCAAAGGAGATATCGTTTTGAGTTGATTTTGTGTCATTATTAAAGTCATCCTGCAACAAGAAGGTCTATGCTGGGATTCCTCTAACATTTTCAATCTACATGATGTGAACATCATTGCTGACCTCAAATTAAAAATGTCATATCATCCAGTTACAGTGACCTGTACATCTAAGAAGTTCCCACTTGGGACATCTTCTCTCAGAAACAGACAACCATTCTCACACAATTCCAGCAAGTGAGGGCAGCCGAGATGGGCTGAGACGAGCCGTGGGGCCTCATGTAGCCTGAATAAACTTCTAAAAATGACATGGACCTCGTGATGTGTAAGTGCTCAACTGGGACAGAGCTGTCAGAAAGATGAATTCATGGCGAGGTGGAGGGCTTTCATTAATGTAACACAGTGCTGCTTTCCACTGTTTAAAGATGACACCAAGTGTGGAGCAGACAGCTCATCCTGGTGGCTCATACCTCCTGAGTGAAGAGATCTCCGTTACGGTTTTACGAACAGCCTCAGGAAATTTCACGCCGATGAAGCCACACTGATGTGTTTGGTTTTCCTTTCCATCTCAAATAAATAAATAAATAAATAAATATATGCTCAAACTTTCTTTCAGTGCTCTTGCTTCATGAAGTAGCTCTGTGAAGAAAATGTTTGTTTTTTTTGTTTTTTTTCCAATTTGAATGAATGAAAAAAAATTTCATTATACATTTTGAAGCCTTTGACATTATGGTGTCCAAAGTTTCTCCTCAGGTTCTGCTGCTTTGAAGAGTTAAAATTTAATTAATTTCTTCATCTCATATAGAAAAAAAAGACACACAAATGATTCACATGTGAAATAATTTTATTTATTTATTTACTTATTTATTTTGGACACTTCACATATCATGGCTGCATCCAAATTCTCAGTATATACAAATGATGGTGAAGGACATACAACACTTCTGTAACTGTAGTATGTTCTATGAGTTTGTGATCGAGTAGTAAGACACAATTTGGACATATTCCACCACTATCTTACCTGTCCTCTGACCCAGATGCCATATACCCAAGAACGTCATGAAATTAAAAAAAATCTATCTATCTATCTATCTATCTATCTATCTATTATCTGTAGCCACTTATCCTGTCCTACAGGGTCGCAGACAAGCTGGAGCCTATCCTAGCTAACTATGGGCAAGAGGTGGGGTATACCCTGGACAAGTCGCCAGGTTATCGCAGGATATATATATATATATATATATATATATATATATATATATATATATATATATATACACACACATCCATCCATCATCTGTAACCGCTTATCCTGTTCAGGGTCACAGGCAAGCTGTAACCTATCCCAGCTGACTATGGGTGAAAGGCGGGGTACACCCTGGACAAGTCACCAGGTCATCGCAGGGCTGACACATAGAGACAAACAACCATTCCCACCTATGGTCAATTTAGAGCCACCAATTAGCCTAACCTGCATGTCTTTGGGCTGTGGGGGAAACCAGAGCACCTGGAGGAAACCCACGCAGACACGGGGAGAACATGCAAACGCCACACAGAAAGGCCCTCATCGGCCACTGGGCTCAAACCCAGGACCTTCTTGCTGTGAGGCGACAGTGCTAACCACTACAGCACCATGCTGCCCATATATATATTTTTTTCTGTGATCACACAAATGTTTAAACAATAGTACTGCAGCTGTCATGAAGTCTCGTAAACAGTTTATAACTTAAAAAATAGACTTTATGAAGTTCCTCATTGCACAATTGCACTTTATGACCATAAAATCATAGGACACACTTACAGTATAATAGTGAGTTATTTATAATCTTTATTCATATAAATACGCAGGTCATTATAGAAAATTGCGCAAGAAATTTGGAGTATTTCTCAGTAATCATCTCGAGCCACTCAGCAAAATGGTGGCCAATCGCTTTGTCACTGTAAGTGAGGAAAAATTACAAATGTTGAAAGCAAATACTATTCCTAAAAGCACGAAAGATACTATGAAGTTTGGTCTAAAACTATTCAAAGGTAAGTTGGTATTGTGATTTATTTTACCGATTTCAAAACAAAGTATTTTATGTGACTCGGTGTAGATAAGCGACACAAGTCTGCACCGTGCCATTATTACATTTACATGCCACTTTTGAAGATTGAAATAAATAATTTTTTTAAAAATAATCACCTGTGTATTTATACGAATACAATTATCCGCCTCAGGCTCAGTGAATATCGATTTGGCTTAGTCTCGGTAATTATTCACTGATATTCACTTCACCTTCGGAGAATAATTGTTTAATATCATATCTCTGTGGGCGGCACGGTGGTGTAGTGGTTAGCGCTGTCGCCTCACAGCAAGAAGGTCCTGGGTTCGAGCCCCGGGGCTGGCGAGGGCCTTTCTGTGTGGAGTTTGCATGTTCTCCCCGTGTCCGCGTGGGTTTCCTCCGGGTGCTCCGGTTTCCCCCACAGTCCAAAGACATGCAGGTTAGGTTAACTGGTGACTCTAAATTGGCCGTAGGTGTGAATGTGAGTGTGAATGGTTGTCTGTGTCTATGTGTCGGCCCTGTGATGACCTGGCGATTTGTCCAGGGTGTACCCCGCCTTTCGCCCATAGTCAGCTGGGATAGGCTCCAGCTTGCCTGCGACCCTGTAGAAGGATAAAGCGGCTTGAGATAATGAGATGAGATGAGATCATATCTCTGTTTTCACCCAGATGAGGATGGGTTCCATTTAAAGACTGGTTCCTCTCAAGGTTTCTTCCTCATGTCATCTCAGGGAGTTTTTGTCTCACCATCGTCTCCTCAGGCTTGCTCATTCAGGATGAATTTATTAATTCCTAAGTTTAAAATCTAAATCTGGAATTTATATATTTCTGTAAAGCTGCTTTGTGATAATGTCTATCGTTAAAACCATTATACAAATAAAATTTATTTGAAACAATATTTGTTTCACACATGTACATGGTTTTATTTTGTTTCATTTTGCTCTGTTGTATAATAATTTCACATTATTGTTTAACATAATTCATTTATTTTCATGTGAGTTTTCACAACTCACCATGTTTCATGTTTTGTTCCTCCTCTTTATTCACTCATTTGGTGAACATACATGGTCCAATTGATCAACACCTAAATTCTGCAGCATGGATGATTTCCAAGAATCTCAGATGTCTCAGTTCAAGGCCCTGTCTCTCAAAAGACAGTCCATTATTTTTTCCTTCAGCTGAGCACACAGGCCATTAACTCTGCCTACAGGCTTCTGAACCAACCTTTAATCCAAACTTTTGAAAAGAACCCAGTAGAAATTCTTTCAAGCTGCACTCCAGACACTTTATTAGAAATGAAGTCTTGCTCTTCTACTCTCCATCACCAGGGCAGAGGTGATACCTCAAAGGCAAACACTGATTGAGGTGCTAGATCATTTCGACTCGCTAGCCTGTTTTGCTAATCACCTCAGGATTCTGGCATTGGAAGAGAAGAGTAGAGTAGAGTACAGCACCACTGTAATATCATAAATTATCTAAAATACCCACTGGACGTTTTTTTTTTTATTTTTATTCATGTGTTCTTCTGAATAATGAACCACTTCAGGGGTCAGTGACATGAAATTAGGGTGGTACTGATATTAGAGCTACATAACTTTGACATTAACTTGCCATGACATCTCCAGCCAACATGCTTTATTCCATTGGGTGTCAATTTACATGACTTTGGAGCTACAAAGTCAGAACAGTGAGCTTCTTGTTTATGAATACAGAATTTTTAAGGTATTAACTCAACTCAGACACATTATAGTACATAAGATGCTTATGAACATTTATAACAATACATGAGACCGATATGTTGAGCCCCATGGCCGGCGAGGGCCTTTCTGTGCGGAGTTTGCATGTTCTCCCCGTGTCCGCGTGGGTTTCCTCCGGGTGCTCCCGTTTCCCCCACAGTCCAAAGACATGCAGGTTAGGTTAACTGGTGACTCTAAATTGACCGTAGGTGTGAATGGTTGTCTGTGTCTATGTGTCAGCCCTGTGATGACCTGGCGACTTGTCCAGGGTGTACCCCGCCTTTCGCCTGTAGTCAGCTGGGATAGGCTCCAGCTTGCCTGCGACCCTGTAGAAGGATAAAGCGGCTAGAGATAATTAGATGATATGAGACCGATATGTATTTCATTTGACCATTAATATAAATTAGATCTTCTTTCTGATGTTTAACATCATGTGATCACCTTTATCTGATCAGAATCCAAAGAACGCTGTGTTCTGAAGCTGTCAGCTGCTATAATATTCTTATGCAATCTAAAGTCAGGTCATAAAGTGTTATAGCAATATAACCGACTCCATATAAAAAAAAATCATGACATCAAACAGAATTGAGGAATGCATTCTTTAGGACTGTTGACACCCATCTCACCTCATCTCATCTCATCTCATCTCATCTCATTATCTCTAGCCGCTTTATCCTGTCCTACAGGGTCGCAGGCAAGCTGGAGCCTATCCCAGCTGACTACAGGCGAAAGGCAGGGTCTGTTGACACCCTTGACATATAATTATTTTGTTTATGTTTAAAGTTATCATTTAGGCTTGTGTAGGTTTTATGTAGCCTTATAAACATTACTATTAAGAAAAGTGACACTGAGAGATAAAAAATAATACATTAGTGCATTCATGCTTTTCTTGTTGGTCTTAAAATCATACATCAGGCTCAAGTTCACGAATGGCATGGTAGGAGGTGTTATTTTTATTTTAATCAACCACTCTGCCAGCCATGTGAAGGTTTGAATAATCACACACCTTGAAGGCGAGTGTTTTTTGAAGTTTCCGTGGTGACCGACGAGGATGGCTAATGAAGCAGAAAAAAAAGCTCTATTAAAAATGTTTCAAAGTCAAAAGTCATCAAGGAACAGCCAAGAGTGTGAAACTGTTCTTGATATTTTTTCCCCTCTGGCAGGTTGTGCATGGCTAAATATATATACTGTAAATGGAATATTGATTTTTTTTTCAGACACATGCATATAAATATAAATGTACATGCTCTCTGATATATACAGTGGTGCTTGAAAGTTTGTGAACCCTTTAGAATTTTCTATATTTCTGCATAAATATGACCTAAAACATCATCAGATTTTCACAAAAGTCCTAAAAGTAGATAAAGAGAACCCAGTTAAACAAACAAGACAAAAATATTATACTTGGTCATTTATTTATTGAGGAAAATGAGCCAATATTACAATCTGTGAGGGGCAAACGTATGTGAACCTCTAGGATTAGCAGTTAATTTGAAGGTGAAATTAGAATCAGGTGTTTCAATCAATGGGATGACAGTCAGGTGTGAGTGGGCACCCTGTTTAATTTAAAGAACAGGGATGTATCAAAGTCTGATCTTCACAACACATGTTTGTGGAAGTGTATCATGGCACGAACAAAGGAGATTTCTGAGGACCTCAGAAAAAGTGTTGTTGATGCTCATCAGGCTGGAAAAGGTTACAAAACCATCTCTAAGAAGTTTGGACTCCACCAATCCACAGTCAGACAGATTGTGTACAAATGGAGGAAATTCAAGACCATTGTTACCCACCCCAGGAGTGATCGACCAACAAAGATCACTCCAAGAGCAAGGCGTGTAATAGTCGGCGAGGTCACAAAGGACCCCAGGGCAATTTCTAAGCAACTGAAGGCCTCTCTCACATTGGCTAATGTTAATGAGTCCACCATCAGGAGAACACTGAACAACAATGGTGTGCATGGCAGGGTTGCAAGGAGAAAGCCACTGCTCTCCAAAAAGAACATTGCTGCTTGTCTGCAGTTTGCTAAAGATCACATACACATGCCAGAAGGCTATTGGAAAAATGTTTTGTGGATGGATGAGACCAAAATAGAACTTTTTGGTTTAAATGAGAAGCGTTATGTTTGGAGAAAGGAAAGCACTGCATTCCAGCATAAGAACCTTATCCCTTCTGTGAAACATGGTGGTGGTGATATCATGGTTTGGGCCTGTTTTGCTGCATCTGGTTCAGGACAGCTTGCTGTCATTGATGGAACAATGAATTCTGAATTATACCAGCGAATTCTAAAAGAAAATGTCAGGACATCAGTCCATGAACTGACTCTCAAGAGAAGGTGGGTCATGCAGCAAGACAACGACCTTTAGCACAAAAGTTATTCTACCAAAAAATGGTTAAAGAAGAATAAAGTTAATGTTTTGGAATGGCCAAATTTCCAATTGAAATGTTGTGGAAGGACCTGAAGTGAGCAGTTCATTTGAGGAAACCCACCAATATCCCAGATTTGAAGCTGTTCTGTACAGAGGAATTGGCTAAAATTCCTCCAAGCCAGTGTGCAGGACTGATCAACAGTTACTGGAAATGTTTAGTTGCAGTTATTGCTGCACAAGGGGGTCACACCAGATACTGAAAGCAAAGGTTCACATACTTTTGCCACTCACAGATATGCAATATTGGATCATTTTCCTCAATAAATAAATGACCAAGTATAATATTTTTGTCTCATTTGTTTAACTGGATTCTCTTTATCTACTTTTAGGACTTGTGTGAAAATCTGATGATGTTTTAGGTCATATTTATGCAGAAATATAGAAAATTCTAAAAGGTTCACAAACTTTCAAGCACCACTGTGTATATATCCCTGGGAGAGAATAATGCAGCAATTTCTGGCTCATGAATGCACCTATAGCATGACACAGGCTGCATCCATCATGTCAGGTCAGATAGCTCCTCATCACCAGGCAGGTGTTCATCCATCATGCCTGAGTGGATCCGGTAGGTTGTGAGAACTGAATGCTAACGGCTGTCGATCAATCTTGGTTCCAAACTTCTGCCCGAGATATCATCAATTATGGATGGGTCCTAATTTAATAAACAAGTCTTTTCTTCTGGATGATCAGTATTAGCAGCTAAGAGTTAAAGGCCAAGAATCTGTACTGAAGAGACCTCCAAGAGATCGTACAAAAGCAGCAAATGGCCTTCTATCTGCATCTGTTTGACATCGAGCCCAGGCAAAATGAGCTTTGAAACAAACATTCACAAATATTTCCCTGCAGCACTAGAGATCAAAAAACTGACATGAGTTTGTCAAATTTCTCAAACAAACTCCTCATATTAACTAGCACATATTTAATGCTTGGGTTAGTTAAGAATGTACTCTCATACCAGTTACATAAGGAACTAAAACAATGACAGGGTGGTGTAATGCCACGGAGTTATCATTAACCATGTCCCTAAGTGTTTTATTCCTCTTATACTCCAGCAAAAGCATTGCATTGTTTTGCAAAATAGAAATTATGTTTTAAAAATTTTGACAAAACACAATCACAAATGGTTTGTTTTTCTACTGTTTGATATGTGATCAAAACTGGGTTTTCTTCTCTCGCAACAGCTCTTACAGAATGCTCATTTTCTGAAAGAAGGCATTTCCATTGGCTCTTCATATCATGTCATGTGAAAACTGTTTCCATTTCAATTTTGTGAAATACTGCTTTATCAAATTCTCTGAAAAAACATCTCATGCAAGTGTAAAAATTTAGCGATATTTGAGGTTTTTTTTTTTCAAAATCCACGTTTCCATTACTCGCTATTTCAAATTACGCATTAAGCAGGTTAACAGAAAGACAGCTCATGATATTTTTATTATTAAACCACAATTATGACACATACTTTTTATCAATTTATAGTTACTTTAATGTCCGTGAAACAAGTCATTCCCTGTCATATTCCTGAGAAACTTCAAAGTGTAAAACTCCTCAGTCCAGAAATTACAAAGCATTCAAACTGGCAACTCCTTCCATAAATGTTCACTAAACATCTCCTTACAGAAAACTTCAGACACTCTTTAAATCCCTTTCTGTGAAACTTTTTCAATTTTTGTTCAAATTGCACTAAACTTAAAATCAATCCCAGCCTATTGCCAGTGAATTAATTTCATAACTAAAATAAATTAATAACTAGAAAAGCACATTTGATATTCATTAAAAACATGATCAAATCATGGGCCCTGCTTTGGAAAGACTGTAGTAATAAATAGTACTAAATATCACTAACAAATTTAAACAATTAGCATAAACACACTTGCATCAGTTTAAAATCATGTCATGTTTAGTCCTAAGTATCATCTGGGTACAATTTTGTCTGTAAGTAATGAGGAAATTAAATTTTACTAATGGATTTCTGCTTTTGCACTGCAATTTAATGTAAAATCATCAACGTAATGAACGTCTGAGGAGCCTGATAATTACCCGATGTTATTTAAAAATAAATAAATAAATAAATAAAAAGCAAGTTCTTACTGCATCAGTCAAATTTAAGGCAATTATCAACATTCCTTTTCCTAGTCAAATGGCTCCCAAGGCTTCTTCTGTAATGAATTGGAGTCCTGCTGATGGTCCACCTCGGGCTGTAGAGGAGTGAAAATGTCCTCCTGAATCAGACATATGGCTCTGTCATATCTGTAGGAGTCTTTGGAGATTTCTAGAGGCAGGGGTATCAGTGGATGGACAAACATAACTGTCCTTTTGAAGGACGTGTGAGATTGGAAAGCTTTTGGGATGGATGACATTGTCAAGAAAATACAGAGGTGCCCCAAGCCCACGGATCTACACTGAATGATAAATGTGGCATGTCGTAGTACACAGGGACTAAGGGCTTTAGGGGTGAGAGAGAGAGACTGACGTGAGGGCAGCAGTGTCTCTAAACAACGACTATAATAAAAACAGGGATCTACCACTGCCTCTTTAGTCAGACTGCCACTATCCTCTCTTCCATCAGGTTTATATTTGGCTGTACTGAACATGGCGGATACGGACCATGTCCTCACTATCATTTCACATTAGCACCATTACTTGTACTCCATGCTTATGATTATTTTGTTTCTGCTTGCTGATGATGCAGAATTACTTCCTGGTGGTAAATTCAATGCCACGGTAGCTGCTCAATCTGATTGTAAACAATCCTGATCGTGTTATGGATAAAGAAATGGACTTGGATGTTCTCACTGCGACAAACTTCCAGACATTTTATATTCTCAGAGTTGACTTAAGCACTAGTAGGTTTAATTTACGCACATTAGTATTCAAACCTCGTATCTAACTATGGACTGAAGTGATGCTCAGGCAATCATCTGGGGTCTGTAATTGAGAAACAGAGGTGCTTCTCAACTACATGTGATTTTGACCATGAACTGCATGATATCCAGTGAGGATCAGTATGAATTTCAACACTGCAGTCTGATAGTTTGAAGTAAACACAATATATCACACTGAAATTTTGGTGCGAAAGCTCTGGAATGATATTAGATTGTCTCTTGCTTTTATGTTGTGACAAAAATTTACAAAGAAAGAAAAAGATATTCAGATTTTATAAAAAAAAGGTTAAAAAAGACATAATGACACTATTAAACAGCTTAAAGGTTTCCATCCTGTTGCTATATTTTTTTCCTATTTCCTTCTGTACAAGGAGGGATATATGAAGTGCAGTTCATTAATTAACCTCAGACTCATTCTTATTTGAATATTCGGCACTCAGCTGAACTTACAAGGATTAACTGCTCCATAAAACTGATGAGGTTATGAACACAGTTTGCCTGAGGACACAAAGGTTCGACCGTCTTCTTTACAGTGCTTTCACACATGCTGCGAGGGGAAAAACAGATCCAACATTGAGGGATGAATTTCGCAAATTCAGTTATTTTTAAGCAAAAGATCCACACTGCATCCAATCACAGTGTAGTAACCTGCTGCTAGTTTTTATTCAGCTCTGATGGAAAATAAGTATATTTACTAACCATAGTGTTTATTATGTTTTATCAGCTGTGGGGAAAATGAAAAAGGAATGGTCTTTAAGGCCAGTACTCATGTTACATACATAAAATCTTAATGACAACTGACATAAAACTACATAAACATTTATACAAGCATAATTCCAACAGATATCACCCATGATATACACCTTATAATGCTTCATGGGCTGACTGACATAAGAATATCACAACGGTATAATTCAGGAATATATTATTTTGTAGCAAGCTGAACTTAACTTAATTCATAACACTAGTTATAAATAGCCTGTTATTAACACCAGCTTTACAAGTAGTAATGAAGTGTCATACATAGAGGATATTACACAATGGTGCGAAGATGTGAAGTTTACCTTCAAGTGGTGAATGAAAAAAAATAAGTAATATGTAATATATATATATATATATATATATATATATATATATATATATATATGTGTGTGTGTGTGTGTGTGTGTGTGTGAAATGTTCTTTATATTATATAGACACATTCACAAAAAAGTACGCAAGTTAATCAAAAGAATTTGAATTTTGAACCAGTTCACCATTTTGATGATGCACATCCAGTCAGCGGGAAAACATTGTGAGTGACATCATCAGAGTGAAATATCAGGAGTTGTTATCCATCCAGGACACTTTTTCAATGGAATAAAAATGTATTCTATTCCCTTCTAGTGAGTTTCATTCATTCGGTTTGATAACATGCAATATTCTTAGCATATCACTTATCCTATGTGTATTACACCACTCCACCCAATGGAGAATGATCGTTAAATATGGTTTACGATATCGCATGGTTGTCAAGACAACATGACGTCACATGTTGGAGACATAAAACTTCCGCACTAGCGAGCGACTACGACAATTTGTAAACAAACATGGCCTCCGGGTTTTCTTTGTGAAATACAGAAGATTTTGAGAGAAATTTGAAAGAGAAAGACACATTGAACACCCAAAAGGAATGTGTATGTATGTATGTATGTATGTATGTATATTATTATAGAGATAATGAGATGAGATGAGATATTATTATTATTATTATTATTATTATTAGTAGTAGTAGTAGTAGTAGTAGTAGTATTGGCTGCCTTTTTTGTAGTATATCAGATATATTCCATTCAGCTCATCTTTGACTTGGTCAGTATCATGCTAGCTGAATAGAATATATCTGATATACCACGAAAAAAGCCAGTCAATATTATTTAAATATGTCACTCAGATCTGCAATGTATTTCTACAAAGAAGAAGAAGAAGCCTTTATTTGTCATATGCACACTCAAGCATAGTGAAATTTGTCCTCTGCATTTAACTCATCTGAAGCAGTGAACACACACATGCACACACACACACACACACATGAGCAATGAGTACACACACATAGCCAGAGAAGTGGGCAGCTATGATATAGCACCCGGGGAGCAGTTGGAGGTTAGGTGCCTTCCTCAAAGGCACTTTAGCCCAAGGTCGCCCCATGTTAACCTAACCACGTCTTTGAACTGTGGAGGAAACCGGAGCATCCAGAGGAAACCCACACAGACACGGGGAGAACATACAAATTCCATACAGAAAGGCCCCTGTCGGCCACTGGGCTCGAAGCCAGAAACTTCTTGCTGTGAGCCGACAGTGCTAACTACTACACCGCTGTTTTTGCATGGTGGTTTTCGTATGAAAAATGTGAGTTTTTCAACATGAGAATATAAACTTCATATCTTCAAGCCAGTGTGTGATTTTCTTTTTATTATATTGACACATTCACAAACAAAAAATACCCAAATTTATCAAAACAATTAATCATTTTCCTAATGGGTGACATATAGAGATTTATGTCATGGTTTTGGTTCTCTATCTCCCGGATGGAACTCGTACGAAAAATATGAGTGGTATATTTCCCAGTAAAACACTTTTGTGTGTGTGTGTGTGTGTGTGTGTGTGTGTGTGTGTAAACTTAGGACTTAGGACATGAGAACCTTGTCCTTAAAGAAAATAATTTTCAATTTCATGAATATCCAGGTCAAAATCTGGCTCTTAATTACAGTCTCCAAAATCCAGTTAGACTTTATTGATGGATTAATGCACTTTTTTTCTGATTATTACTTCTGTCAACTTTGTTGGAGGAGGATATGGTTTTGCCTCCATTTGTTTGTTTGTTCCAAACATAACTCAAAAAGTAGCAAACAGATTTTGAGAAATTTGGAGGAAAGATGAGCTCTGGGCCAAGGAACAATTGATTAGATTTTGATGCAAATCCCGATATGTATGCAGATCCAGGATTTTTTTTTTGTCTGTTCCCAACATCATTCAAAAAGTAGTCAATGGATTTAGATGAAATTTGGTGGACATCTTTAGTATGACCCTCCGTTCAAGTGATTTGATTTTGATGTTGATTACATGTATCTTGGTGGAGGTATGGGGCGTAGGGGCTCTGCAGGAGGGGTAGTACCTTTGGTGTCTGGCACGCTGCTCCCTACTTGTAGGGTGGACGGGCACCACTGGCCCCCACTCATCCCCTAAATCTCTCACATGTTGGCTCCAAGCGCCACGCCCTGGTACACCGCTTCAGCTGGCGGGCTAAACCATGTGAGGGGGTGATGTCTAACATTGCATCACTGGGCGTACGAACTTCTTCAGGAAGTCACCGGCCAGGGCGGAAGTGATCCTAGATGATCTCAACGGCCAACATGTTCCCCGTGCCTCCGTGGAAGGTTTTTGAGCCAGAGGCTAGGACAAGGACAGTCTGATGGAAAACCTACGACCCGAGGACCTCGTTGTCACCGTCCCAGCTTGCTAGGCTATGGCAGTTGAACCACGGGTGTAAAGGGTGGGGCCAGTACCGCGTACACTGCACTTCACCATAAAACTCCACTGCGCAGGCTTGAAGGACTCGTCCACGTCCGCTTGCCACCAACTTTACCAAAGTCCTGTAGCGACGGGAAAGGGGCGAAAACGGCAGGTGAAGGATGTCGCTGGCAGCCGCAGTTCCAATCCTGCATGCAGGCGGTTCAGGATATTGGTCGCCTGACGTTGACCTAGGGACGACAACATCACTCGGCACACCCTGAACGACCAAGCAGCCTTCTCTAAGGACGCACTGCTTGCTCCACACGGAGAGGGGCCTAGAAAAGGTGGCCTAACCAAAGCTCGTCTCCCATCCCCCCAGTTGGCTTGCCGCGGCCAACGGGCATCTTCCCAGCGGTCAAACAAGAACTAAAGGAAAAAGGTACGCACCCACCTGTAAGGGTGCAAATGCACTGACATTGGCATGCTGGAACATTAGAACCATGCTCGATCAAGAAGACAGCAATAGACCTGAACGTCGCTCTGCCCTGATTGCACACGAACTGTCCAGGTTGAATATAGACATTGCTGCTCTCAGCAAAGTTCGCTTCCCAGATGAAGGCAGCCTACAGGAGCAAGGCGCCGGATACACCCTCTTCTGGTCAGGGAAACCGGCAGCAGAAAGGCGCCTCTCCGGAGTCGGCTTCATGCTGAAAACTTCCATCGCTTCCAAGCTGGTAAACCTGCCCATTGGTCATTCCGACCGCATCAAGTCCATGCGCCTCCATTTGAAGAACAAGAAGTGCGCTACTCTCTTCAGTGTGTATGCCCCCACCCTTCAAGCTGAACCTGCGGAAAAGGACAAGTTCTACTCCGAGCTGCGCAGCCTCCTTCAAAGCACCCTTGCAGATGACAAGGTGATAATCCTTGGCGACTTCAACGCCAGAGTGGGCCAAGACGCAGTTGCCTGGAAAGGAGTTCTTGGTAGACACGGCGTTGGTAACTGCAACGACAACGGGCGCTTGCTGCTTGAGTTCTGCATGGAGCAGCAACTTGTCATCACCAACACCATCTTCCAGCAAAAGGACAGTTTGAAGACAACCTGGATGCACCCTTGGTCCAAACACTGGCACCTCATTGACTATGTTCTAGTGCGCCAACGAGACCACCGAGATGTCCATCACACCAGAGTGATGCCCAGCGCAGAATGTCACACTGACCATCGCCTAGTGCGCTGCAAGCTCAGGCTGCACTTCAAGCCTAAACCAAGGAAAGGAGGGCCACCCAAGAAGAAATTCAAGCTCAGCAAGCTACAGTCAGCTGAAGTGAAAGCTGACCTCCAGGCAGACTTACAGTCCAAGCTTGAAAACAACTGCCCAGAAGATCCTTCACCTGAATCACTCTGGAAACACCTAAAGACAGCCATCCTGCAGACTTCCGAAGAAGTCCTGGGGTTTATCACCAAGAAGAACAAAGACTGGTTCGACGAGAACAACGAGGAAATCCAACAACTGTTAGCGAAGAAGAGATCAGCCCACCAGGCCCATCTGGCCCAGTCGTCCTGTCCAGTGAAGAAAGCTGCCTTCCGTCTCATCTGCAGCGACCTCCAGCGCAAACTTCGAGTCATACAGAACGAGTGGTGGAACAACCTCGCAGAAAGAACTCAGAAATGCGCAGACGCTGGTGACTATAGAGGCTTCTACGAAGCTCTTAAGGCAGTTTATGGCCCCACCCACCACGTCCAGAGTCCTCTGCGCAGTGCGGACAGTGAGGCGCTCCTCACAGACGGAACGGCTATACTGGGCCGTTGGGCCGAGCACTTCCAGGCCCTCTTCAGCGCTGACCGAGTTGTCCAGGACCCAGCTGTCAATCGCATTCCTCAACTTCCAGTTAAAGAGGAACTGGATGTACCTCCCACCACGGAGGAGCTCACTGAAGCCATAGACCAGTTAAAGAGTGGAAAGGCAGCAGGCATCGACGGCATTCCTCCAGAGATATGGAAAGATGGAGGCCCAACGTTGCACAGCAAACTCCTCGAACTCCTTGTCTGCTGTTGGGAGCAAGGACAATTGCCAAGTGACCTACGAGATGCAGTCATCGTCACCTTGTACAAAAACAAGCGGGAGAAGTCAGACTGCTCCAACTACCGGGGAATCACTCTGCTGTCCATCGCTGGCAAAATCCTTGCCCGAGTGCTCCTGAACAGGTTGATACCTGCCATCGCAGAAGACCACCTCCCAGAATCCCAATGTGGCTTCAGAGCAAACCGGGGCACCACAGACATGGTCTTCGTCCTCAGGCAGCTCCAAGAGAAATGCCGGGAGCAAAACATGGGGCTGTATGCAACGTTTGTGGACCTTACGAAAGCGTTCGACACAGTGAGCAGGAAGGGACTGTGGATGATAATGGAGCGCCTCGGCTGCCCTCCAAAGTTTCTCAGTATGATCATTCAGCTGCATGAAGACCAGAGCGGCCAAGTCAGAGTAAACAGCAACCTCTCAGAGCCCTTTCCCATTGTCAACGGTGTAAAACAGGGATGCGTCCTCGCACCGACACTGTTCAGCATTTTCTTCAGCATGATGCTAAAGCAGGCTATGGAAGACCTTGACGATGAAGACGCGGTCTACATTCGCTACCGCCTGGATGGCAGTCTGTTCAATCTAAGGAGGCTCCAAGCCCGAACAAAGACACATGAGCAGCTGATCAGAGACCTCCTCTTTGCTGACGATGCTACCCTCGTCGCTCACACTGAAAGAGCCCTGCAGCGCCTTACGTCCTGCTTTGCAGAAGCTGCCCAGCTCTTCGGACTTGAGGTCAGCTTGAAGAAGACTGAGGTCCTCCACCAGCCCGCACCTCGGGTAGAGTACCGCCCTCCTCACATCACCATCGGCGAGACTGAGCTGAAAACAGTACACCAGTTTACCTACCTGGGGTGTGTCATCTCATCTGATGCCAAGATCGACAAAGAAGTCGACAACAGACTGGCCAAGGCAAACAGCGCTTTTGGCAGACTGTACAACAGAGTGTGGTCAAACAAACACTTGAAAAGGGGCACCAAGATCAGAGTGTACAAAGCTGTCGTTCTCACCACCCTCTTGTATGGCTCTGAGTCGTGGGTAACCTATCGTCACCATCTGCGACTCCTCGAGCATTTCCATCAGCGCTGTCTCCGCACCATTTTCAACATCCACTGGAGCGAGTACGTCTCAAACGTCGACGTCCTTACACAAGCGGAGATCACCAGCATCGAGGCTATGTTGCTGAAGTCGCAGCTACGCTGGGCAGGGCACGTCTCCAGAATGGAGGATCATCACCTGCCCAAGATAGCCCTGTATGGCGAACTCTCCACTGGTCACTGTGACAGAGGGGCACCAAGGAAACGCTACAAAGACTCCCTGAAGAAGTCACTAGGTGCCTGTCACATTGATCACAACCAGTGGTCTATCCTCGCTGCTGACCGTGTCGCCTGGCGCTACACCATTCACCAGGCCGTCTCCTCCTTCGAGGAATCCCGCTGTGAGAACCTGCGGGAGAAGCGTCGCAGAAGGAAAGAACGGGAAATTTCAGCAGCGGTACCTGACATCACTTTCGATTGCAGCCGATGCGGCCGGACCTGCCTGTCCCGCATCGGACTCATCAGCCACGAGCGAGCCTGCAGTCGTCGTGGACAATGCCCTTCATAAAATCTTCATTCGCGAAGCCAAGCCGAGAGAGAGAGAGGTGGAGGTATGGACTTTACCAAGTGGCCTTCTAGTTTAATAATTGTGTCTTAACAGAACATAATGTCAAAAAAAAACATATTGCACAACTAAGATGTGATATCAACTTCTCACCAAAACAGACAAGAGTAGTTTTTATAACACCTGCTGGAATAAGCATTTTTACAGTTACGCTCAGTGGTTTGCATATACGGTACAGACATGAAGGTATCATTTTGAACCTGTATTGATCAGAAACCACCAAATAAATTCAAACCTGTGAAGCAAATTCTTGTTTTTTTTTTTTTTACTCAACATGTATGTTGAACAATAATTCTGCCACAGAAAAAGAACAATTCAAAGAAAACAGTAAAAGCCCAATATTACCATGATATTCATGTCCATGTATGTAATGTCACTTGTAATACAGGCCTGATCACTCCAACCTACCACACCGACTCCACCACTGCCTGCAGCCCTTGTCCAAGTTCACCAGTGACTTGGTGCTTTGTTCATGGTGGCAGCTTTCGGTCAGAATTATTGGCTTTATGAGACGTTGTTGGGTTGAAACCCTGGCCAGGTCAGAGGAACTTTTTCTGTATGAACTCATGCAGGATATCGGATGAAATCTGTTCTACTCATTCCTGTCTCTCTCCCACTCATACTTTATCTACCCAAGTCCCAGGACACATAACTGCACTGCTTGTATTTATAGCTGCCATAGGCCATTAAACTAATAGTATTAGATTTTCTAGCTATATTAACCCATGCCTTATCTGATTTTACAGCCAAATACAAGTGGCAACATGTTTCCCCCTTCCTGCTCAATAGCCACTTCATTTCATCGGTATTCTTTGATGGTTAATTTGATGAGATAAATGGCCACTACAGTGGACTGGCAGTTCAATACAGACAAATCTGCTACACAACAATCCAGAGGATGAGCATTAACTGATGAATAAATATAAACACCACCTTTCACTTGAATTTGAAACACTGTACAATAACAAATACTAGTTTATTTAGCTGTAAATGATTTGCTTGTGGATCATCATCGCAATAAATAACAGATTATTCAGAAGAATCAAGCAATCTAGATATTTATACTTCCAACTATGAAAAAATCTCTTTTAGTGTTTAATAAAAGGGTGGCATGGTGGTGTAGTGGTCAGCACTGTCGCCTCACAGCAAGAAGGTTCTGGGTTTGAGCCCAGTGGTTGATGGAGGTCTTTCTGTTTGGAGTTTGTGTGTTCCTCCCATGTCTGTGTGGGTTTCCTCCAGGTGCTCTGGTTTCCCCCACAGTCCAAAGACATGCAGGTTAGGCTAATTGGTGGCTCTAAATTGACCGTAGGTGTGAACGTGAGTGTGAATGGTTGTTTGTCTCTATGTGTTAGCCCTGCCATGATCTGGCGACTTGTCCAGGGTGTACCCCGCCTCTCACCCATAGTCAGCTGAGATAGGCTCCAGCTTGCTCGCGACCCTGCACAGGATAAGCAGTTATGGATAATGGATGGATGGATTTAATCTGAGTTACAATCTGCACACAGCTCTGAGTCCATCTCCACACTCATTACTCTTGTTTAAATTACTTGTGAACTCGTCACTGCGTATATATGAAACGCACATCACAAGAAAGAGCAGAATCGGAGCTTTGTAATGATGCAAGCCACATTTATCCAGTATTTGTACACACTAAAGTAATCATGTTATAAAAAATGGATAAAATTTCTGTAAAGTAATATCTTTACTAATGTCTTCACCCATTTTCACTCTCCTAATTCTCGGTTGAATAAGTCACAAAGTCTGTATCGTTTTACGGTGTACCATTTATCACAATAAACAGCAGAATTTATCCTTTCCAATAGTATCAGTTGTTTCTTTGTGTGATAATGTATTGTTTACTAATCTAGTTTTGAATTCACAGCAAATAAGACAATGACATTTATTTGTGATAGGATCCCTTTTCTTTCTCTTTTCCCCTCTCCAGAGATCCAACATATCTGACACAAAAGGCAAACCACAAATCTACATTTCAGTGCCTGGAGCCCAGGTGTTTCTGCAAATTGCAGCAGCAATTCTTCTCTTTTCCTTAACTGTCTGTAGTCTGTAAAAAGATAGCTCTGATTTCTTGTTGAATCTGTTTGTACTGTTAATCAAAAAACAGCTGTTTCCCATTTTAGATGTGTTTTATTTTTGGTGTGTTTTTGTGACTTTTTTGTATATTCGTGGCTGAACGCTAACTCTGTGTCTCAGTGGTTCTAACAGCACAGCGACTTCAACACATGGTGACATCACGTGCATGATGTCTTCATCCTCTCATGCTGGACTGAGGAGGAGGGGAGCCAAGATGGCGTCTGTGGAGGAAGGCATGTTCGTTTGAGCTCGTCAAGGGAAGTGGTAATAACAACGCAATTTATGATAATTTTGATGCATACCGTTTGAATTTCAATAATTACGAGCTACACTCATACTGTGGACTTTATGGGAAAGAAATTAAGAGGGAAAGGTAAAAGAATTCCGAAGATGGCAACAGATTCAACAACCGTCGGCGAGGCTAACCCAGCTAAACTTGGAGGACAAGATATGATTTGGTTCGACTCGCATCCAACAGTTACCGAAAAAGTTACATTAATTCCCTCGCCTGACACCCCCGAGAAACCTTCGTTCAAAAAGACAAAACAAGAAGAATCACACGGCAATGTTAACGAGGACATTTTAGCTGTGATTAGCAAGCTGTCCCTCAAGCATGATGCTACCTTCCTTGATTGAATCGCAGCGCTACAACTGGAGATCCTTTTTGAAATTCTATGGTCTAAAAGAACTAGCAGAAGAAGATATAAGAGGAAGAGTCATTGAGGTGCTACAACAAGTGGCGACTGATCTTTCAGCTGATCTCCTTGATGCTGGTGTGGATGTGGTACACTGCCTCGGGCTGCCACCGTCTGATGCAAAGTGCCGCTTGATTATCATCTGCTTTTCATTCAGAAGAGTGAGAGACGCAATCTGGCAAGCATCGAAAAAATGCAAGTTTCTCCTTCAGAATAAACTGTCTATCACGGAACCTGTACCACCGTAGGATAGAGCAGTGTGAGAGAAGTTGTGGCCTTTAGTCCAGAAGGCAAGAAAGCAGAGGAAGAAGGCTTCTTACAAAGACTCCCATGCTCTCATTGATGGAAAGAGATATGACTATACAGAGGTCATTGTGAGTTGAATCAAGGCTCATAGCTATAGCTCTCCACAGAAATTTTAAACCTGCCGAGCCTACCTCCCTTTTGTTTACCATTAGAGGTGCTTTTAACCTTGATCTTAATTTAGACCTGGCATTTTAAGTTCTATGGTCCTCTAAATGATAGGCTATCTTTCCCAATCTTGGCCACATCAGAATTAATCTTTGCTGATAATAAGCTAGGCCATACCAAAGTTTCTTCTTTTCAGTAAACTCTCTTCATTAAACAAAAAGTCAAACAGTCAGTTTACATTCAGTGAGCTAAATGTAGAAACTTTCTATAAGCTTAATGATTGTTGGTGTTTTTTGCATCAGACTATGTTAAAGTTGTTCTCCACCTCTCTTTTGTAGGTGAGTTTTTGCAAGGTCTTGCAAATCAGTGTTTATTGTTGGGTTTTTGGTTGAATCTCTGTGTTGTGTGTCCTTAAATGTCAGAAGAATACGAGAAAGTGTGAAAAGAAAGGCTTTATTTTTATTTTGCAAGAGAAGTGAGGCAGATTTTGTACTGCTACAAGAAACACATTCACTTGAAGAAGATGGTAAATTTTGGAAATTACAGTGGGGGAACAGCATATACTATTCTCATGGTAGCAACCACTCTGCAGGTGTTGCAATACTCATTCACAGATTTAAAGGAGAGGTTTTGGAAATGATACATTCTTTAGAAGGTAGATGGGTCTTAATTGTTGCCAAACATGGTAACACTACTATTATTATAGGCAATATCTATGGGTATAATTCTAGTCAACTCAACAAAATCCTTTTTGCTGAGATCTCCAGTAAAACTAAATTACTCAGCGACAAATATAAAGGTTCAATAGTTATTTTGGGAGGGGATTTCAATGAATGTATGGATGCTACAGTTGATAGATTTCCACCAAAGTTGAATCAAAATTCAATTTCAAATAACTTAATTTTGACTTTAACTTCTGACCTGTCCTTAACTGATACTTGGCGTTTCTTTAACCCAGACTTAGTTGATTTCACCTGGTCTAACAGTACTTTGACATTGAAGTCAAGAATTGATCTTTTTTTAATCTCACAGTCTGCTTTGTCTCTAGTTATAAATGTCATGCACTCTGCTGCACCTTTAACAGACCACAAATTCATAACTCTCAAGATGGGTAACCAACATAATAAACCAGCAATAAGGGGATACTAGAAATTTAATAATTCCTTATTAAATGATGAAGAATTCAATGACTGTATTAAAGAACTTGTAAAAGAACTATTCGCTGATTATAGTGATGGATGCAAACAAAAATGGGAGTTTAAGTATAAAGCTAGACTTATTGCTACCAAAAGATGTAAACTGATCAAGGGAAGGAGTCAGTTAGAAACTGAGCTATTGCAACATTTAAATGGGTTAACCAAAGAAAATAATACAGAAGAAGAAAAATTAGAAATTAAAAAAATCAGTTTACAACTGGATGATCTTTATTTGAATCTAGCAAGAGGTTCCTTTGTGCGCTGTAGAGCCAAATGGCTGGAAGAGGGGGAGAAAAACTCCAGTTATTTTTTTTGCCTTGGAGAAAAGGGAATGGTCTTAGGAAAATGCTGAATTCTCTTAATATTGATGGAAAAATCTGTAATGATGCTACTCTAATTTCAAAACATATTTATAATTTCTATAAAGAACTATATACATCCAAATTTAATAGTTGTACAGCGGAAGTGTTCATTAAAAAAATAGAGAAATACATCCCAACCGTAGATAATTCATATGTATCGCTTTGTGACTCTGACATAACTAAAGCTGAGATGAAGAAAGCTCTCCTTTCAATGAAGAAAGATGGGCTATCTCTAGAATTCTGTGTTCATTTCTGGGAACACATTGAGAACCCATTATTTTGTATGTTTCAAGAATGCACTGAGCAGAGACATATGACTTCAACTATGAAGCAAGGTGTAATTTCTCTAATCCCTAAACCAGGGAAAGATGCACATTCTGTTGAGAATTGGCACCCAATATCACTGTTAACAATTGACTATAAAATTTTACCGTTAGTCTTTGCAAAGAGATTTAAGACTGGCCTTGATGATATCATATCAGATACACAATCAGGTTTTATTAAAAATCGCCATATTATGAATAACATAAGATTGGTACTTGATCTGTTAGATTATTCAGATGAGGTACACTCTGAAGCTCTCATGCTACTGCTGGACTTTTACAAAGCCTCTGACTCCATTGAGCATCAGTTTATATTTCAATCTCTCAAGCTATTTGGATTTGGTCAACCCTTTATTAATATAATTCAGATGCTTTATAATGACATAAACAGTTCAGTAATAGTTAACCATAACACTACCCAAAGATTTAATGTTGAGCGTGGAATAAGGCAAGGGTGTCCTCTTTCTCCCTTTTTATTTCTTCTAGTGACAGAGATTCTTGCTTTAAGTATAGTTAATGACCCTGATTTAAAGGGTCTATCCATTTTTCAGAGGGTAATCAAAATATCGCAACTGGCAGATGACACGATTTTATTTTTGCAAGATAAAGAACAACTTCCCCATGCGCTGGCTCTTGTAGAGCAATTTTCTAATGCATCAGGTCTCAAGTTGAATATTTCAAAATGTGAAATATTACCCCTACATGACTGCAATGACACCATAATGAATAACATCCCAGTAAAGCAAAGAGTTAAATATTTAGGAATACAAATAACTAAGGACCCCAAGAATAGAGAGGAATTGAATTTTGCAGGAAAAATAATTAAAGCCAAGAACATCTTTAAAGGACCCATGGCATGGTGGTTTGTTGATGCTTTAAACGGGATCGTGGAGGCTTCCGGATGTTATATCCACAGCCTTTCTCGAAATGAACCCTTGGAACGTAGATATAGCCTCCTGGAAGAAAGCCCCATTTCAGCCCTTTTCCCAGTGCGTCGTTTTGCTAATGAGAAGCAGGAGGCGGGGAAGGGTAGAGGGTGGGGGCGTGCCATGGGGGGAGGGGGAGGGGCTGCCTCCCAAGCTGGCCGAGAGCGCTCCTCGTCGGGCACGGCCAGGCGGGCGAATGCCCTGGTCCGTCCGCCCTGTCTAAAAAAACGGTACAACTCGAGCCCATGGTAAAACTGGGACTTTGTCGGGTTTTTTTTCAGCCTGAGGCCCATGGTAAAACTGAGCAGTTTTACCATGGAGGAGTGGGGACTTTGCCGTTTCCTCCCCCCAACTCGCCCCTGGGAGAACCGCTGCCTCCACGGGCAGCCGGTGCCGCTGGAGGGCCGCCCTCGCGACCTCGGCTCCTGACAAAAGATTGGCTCTAGGGCTGACTTTCAATGGATCGCAGCGATGGAGCTGCTCTGCCACTCACGACACCCCGGCCCAGAATCAGGGAAAAATACCGCGCGCTGACGTTATTAAGGTGCGATGCGAGGAAATAAAATAAATTCAACAAATGTTTGGGTTTTTACTGAACAAACAAACAAATAAAATGAACGAGTGACTTAATAAAAAAAAGAATGTGGATGTCTTTGTAAAAACTGTTTTGATTGGCTATTATAACAGAGGTAGCGCAGAGTACCTGGCTAACTGCAGGAAGCGGTTAGCTGCACAGCTAATGTAGCCATTGCAAACGCACCGATTTTAAAACACGGCAAAACGACTTAACAGTTATACACTTACTTGTTCGGTGTTTGTGGCTGATGCGGCAGGGATGCTTAGTACGGACCCAGGCTTCAGTGACAGTTGATGTGCAAAACCTGCCCTGTACTGTCCCAAGTTGTGGAAACATTCCTCAGAAAAATGCTTCCGACAAACATACACCGTCTTAGGTAGACTCGACGGCGTATTATTGAAGTAAATAAAATTAAGCCACTGCGTCTTCAGGGGCTCTCCCGTCGGCAGTAAAAACAGACTCTTTTCTGTGTTGTCACATCCATGTACAGCGCAATTTCCATGTTTCGCTTGCTTAGGTGATGCCATGTTGTTGTGTCCTCTATGGTCTCCTCACTACAACTGGGCGGGCAATCCATACAGTGGGTGGGAATCCAGAGGGGGGGCGTGGGGATCATCTCCCTTGCTGACGTAGTAAAGGGAAGAGCTTATCAACGCGCCGTTTTGACGCACCATTCTCAAATGTTGGGCATAGTTTGGTTTACACATTATGAAATTTCTAGCCACTGGGGTGACTTAAGAAGTTCAGAGGAACTCATTTTAACGTTAAAAAACCTCAGAAAGTGAAAATTTCATGCCATGGGACCTTTAACTCCTGGTTACAACGAGATCTAAGTATATATGGAAGAACTTTACTGTCTAAAGCAGATGGTCTTTCTCATTTTATTTATCCCTCTCTTTCCCTATTTTTGAAAGATAAAACAATAAAACAGATCAACAAAATATTTCTGGATTTCATATGGAGAAATAAACCTCATAAATTGAAGAAGGAAGTGCTGACTGATTGTAAAGCTAATGGAGGTCTAGATTTCTTAGACTTCTCTAACACAATCGATTCCTTCAGGATTGGATGGATTCGAAGATGCCTTTTACAACCTAACTCACTGTGTTTTTTTAATCCCTAATCACATATTCAATGAATTAGGTGGTCTTTCTTTTATTCTTAAGTGCAACTTCGTCCCATCTAAATTACCTATTAAACTTTCTAATTTCCATAGGCAATGCTTACTTGCCTGGAGAATGTGCTTTGTTCATAACTTCTCCTCCCATAAAGTCGTTATCTGGAACAATTCTGACATTACTGTGAGAAACAAAACTTTATTTTACCCTAAATGGTTTGAACATGGTATATGTGATGTTATTTCTTTGTTTGATAATTCTGGCACTTTGTTGACATATGAGCAATTTTTGTCACATTACTACTTCCCTATATCTTTTCGTCAATTTAACACAGTAATCAAAGCAATCCCTCAAGGATTAGCTCTTCTTATTAAAAGTCACTTGTCATATCATTTACCTATTAATACTCCTTCTCCTTCTTCAGAATTTGTATTGAACGGCAATAATATATTTGATAAAAAAAATGTGACAATAAACATGTGCGTCAGTGTCTTCAACTCAGGAACAAAATTTCTCCTAGAGGGAAATTATTTTGGAACTCTTTAGTTCATAATATCAACTGGAAGAAGGCTTGGCTGCTACCTCACAAATATAGTATCACTAATAAAATAAAAGAAATTCATTTTAAGATTCTTCACAAGATTTACCCTACAAATGTAAATATTTCCAAATACACTGACATAAGTTTGGATTGTTCTTTTTGTGATAAAGAAGGTGAAACACTTGTACATTTATTTTTTGACTGTATAGTAAAACAATTTCTAACAGACCTTAGTTTCTATCTTTTTACGCAGCAGGGTCATTATGTTTTCACTCTTAAATATATTTTCTTCCACTATGAAAACTCAACTGATTTATTGTTTGAATTTTTAGTTAATTTTTATATTTTACAGGCTAAGTTTTTCATTCATAAACAGAAATGGCAAAAGAATCAGCCTCTCTTTAATATTTTTATTCTAGAAATGACCTCTCTTCTCAACTCTCTTAAGTTTGTACACAATAAAAAAAAATACAAGACTTCTGAAGGTTCTCTAATATATATTCCTCTTGTTTTTTTCCCTTTTAGTTGATTAATGTAATTCACTTTATGTCTTTATGTACTTGTATTAGTCATTTGCTCTTGTTTTACCTTATTGTCACATGTCAGTGTCATTGTTGTTGTTTTATTGCAATTAAAAAAAAAATCATGCTGGACTGAGGGCAGACTGGACACTACAGTGAATCACTATCATCTCTTGAGGTACAACATGGTATTACAAGATGAATGGTTTGTCCTGTCTCAGGGCTAGCTGGCTAGCATTTTAATTTCTTCAGGAGATATCTCTGCAACAACATATATAGATGTCTTTGACATAGCATCAAAGTTGTTACAGTATTTCATCAGATTCTGTTGATAAATTTGGTTAATTTTTGAATGTTTTAAACTTAAATTTTTTTACAAATTTGTATACACAGCACCTATAACAGGACAAAGTATGACCATCACAAATATTCAGTGTAACCTCTATGCTTTTTTTCTCTCTTCAAGACCCATTGTATTGCAGAACTGATGCACATGAACAACATGATCGGGAAAGCAAAAATAATTCAGCTAAACAGACACCTGCAAGGTATGTTGCAGAAAGCTGGATATTTTTTATCCTACACAACTGAAAAACTGCACATTTAAAAGAAATAATTTTTACTTTTAAGATATCTCACCCTAAGACCACCTGCCCTGGAATGTTTATTGTTTTCTGGGCCTTTTTTAAATATTACATATAATACACAATGCACATTTCACATCAATCACTAACAGAAAATCTTTTTAGAAGTCAACTCGGTCAACAAATGGCTGACGAGTACAGAGCTGACTGGTGGTGAAGTCTATTGTGGGTGAATACTTTCTTTTCTTTTCTTTTTTCATTTGATCTCAATTCATCATTGGTTTACTGTCATTCTGACAAACTCCTACTGTACATCAGGAGATGAATAAAACATTGCAAACTCTGCTGCTGCTTGGGAGCATTGAAAATATTCAGAAGTTCAGAGTTATATATCCCATTTGTGTGTGTTGATATTGAATCTTGTCAGTTTTATGACTACATTGAAATGGTTAAGTTATGGAATAGTGAATTATGTTAAATAATATGAAATAAAAATCCAAGTTGTGTCATGTACTTCTCCAAAACATTTCTCAACATCAGGAATACACGTGTAAACTTTTTTTCCACGGTTTTTGTGAGCTTCAGCTTAATATGTGCAACACCAGGATGCAATCACCAACCAAAAGCATGTGTCTCAATTCTGATTGGTTGGAAGGTGGTGATTAATTTTCTATAACAGCAGCTTATTCAAATATGTTATTTCTATAGGACCAGCTCGTTCACATGGACTTGTACATAATAAAGTGTATATTAAGGTTTGTATCAGTTGTCAGGAGCGGTTTCTGTAGTGCAACGAACACTGTATAAAGCACAAATTATCTCATCTCATCTCATCTCATCTCATCTCATCTCATCTCATCTCATCTCATCTCATTATCTCTAGCCACTTTATCCTGTTCTACAGGTTCGCAAGCAAGCTGGAGCCTATCCCAGCTGACTACGGGCGAAAGGCAGGGTACACCCTGGACAAGTCACCAGGTCATCACAGGGCTGACACATAGACACAGACAACCATTCACACTCACATTCACACCTACGGTCAATTTAGAGTCACCAGTTAACCTAACCTGCATGTCTTTGGACTGTAGGGGAAACCGGAGCACCCGGAGGAAACCCAAGCGGACATGGGGAGAACATGCAAACTCCGCACAGAAAGGCCCTTGCCGGCCATGGGGCTCGAACACAGACCTTCTTGCTGTGAGGCGACAGCACTAACCACTACACCACCATGCCGCCCAGCACAAATTATGTATAAAATACTGAACAAACATTATTACGAGTGTGACGGGATTGGGTATAAAAAGAGCATCCCAGAGAGGCAGAGACTCTCAGAAGTACAACCCCGATTCCAAAAAAGTTGGGACAAAGTACAAATTGTAAATAAAAATGGAATGCAATAATTTACAAATCTCAAAAACTGATATTGTATTCACAATAGAACATAGACAACATATCAAAAGTGAGACATTTTGAAATTTCATGCAAAATATTGGCTCATTTGAAATTTCATGACAGCAATGCATCTCAGAAAAGTTGGGACAGGGGCAATAAGAGGCTGGAAAAGTTAAAGGTACAAAAAGGGAACAGCTGGAGGACCAAATTGCAACTCATTAGGTCAATTGGCAATAGGTCATTAACATGACTGGATATAAAAAGAGCATCTTGGAGTGGCAGCGGCTCTCAGAAGTAAAGATGGGAAGAGGATCACCAATCCCCCTAATTCTGCTCCGACAAATAGTGGAGCAATATCAGAAAGGAGTTTGACAGTGTAAAATTGCAAAGAGTTTGAACAAATCATCATCTACAGTGCATAATATCATCAAAAGATTCAGAGAATCTGGAAGAATCTCTGTGCGTAAGGGTCAAGGCCGGAAAACCATACTGGGTGCCCATGATCTTCGGGCCCTTAGACGGCACTGCATCACATACAGGCATGCTTCTGTATTGGAAATCACAAAATGGGCTCAGAAATATTTCCAGAGAACATTATCTGTGAACACAATTCACCGTGCCATCCGCCGTTGCCAGCTAAAACTCTATAGTTCAAAGAAGAAGCCATATCTAAACATGATCCAGAAGCGCAGACGTCTTCTCTGGGCCAAGGCTCATTTAAAATGGATGGTGGAAAAGTGGAAAACTGTTCTGTGGTCAGACGAATCGAAATTTGAAGTTCTTTATGGAAATCAGGGATGCCATGTCATTCGGACTAAAGAGGAGAAGGACGACCCAAGTTGTTATCAGCGCTCAGTTCAGAAGCCTGCATCTCTGATGGTATGGGGTTGCATTAGTGCATGTGGCATGGGCAGCTTACACATCTGGAAAGACACCATCAATGCTGAAAGGTATATCCAGGTTCTAGAGCAACATATGCTCCCATCCTGACGACATCTCTTTCAGGGAAGTCCTTGCATTTTCCAACATGACAATGCCAAACCACATACTGCATCAATTACAGCATCATGGCTGCATACGGTAGAAGAAGGGTCCGGGTACTGAACTGGCCAGCCTGCAGTCCAGATCTTTCACCCATAGAAAACATTTGGTGCATCATAAAATGGAAGATACGACAAAAAAGACCTAAGACAGTTGAGCAACTAGAATCCTACATTAAGAATGGGTTAACATTCTGTGGCAGCGGGGGCGTGGTCAAGCGCCGGTCTGTGACAGGAGGGCGGAGTTGGGGAAGGTAAGTGGCAGAATCGGTTCACCTGAGTGTGATTAACCTGTGTTTTGTGTGTGTTCTCCCCAGTAAACCACACGCTATTTAAGGAGGGAGAGTGAGAGCAGAGGGAAGCTCATCCCCGGACGAGACGCTGTGTGTGTGCGTGTGTGTGTGTCTCTCTCTAATAAGGAAAAGTTATTGTTAGACTGAAAAGTGTGGCAATAAAGCCTGTACGCAAACCTGATCTCTGTCCTGCCGTCCTCTGTGCTCCACCCACTCAACGGAATTGTCACAGTGGTGCCGAAACCCGGGAAAAAGTGGAGCACCTGTCCTGCAGCCCCATGGAATCCTCCCCGTTCTCGGACTTGGTCCACGCCCTCGCCACGGCTCAGCAGAGCCAGCACCAGGCACTCGTCACGCTCCAGAAGGAGCAGGAGCGCCGCTTCGAAGCCCTGGTGCTGGCTCAACAGGAAGACCGAGAGGCGTTCCGGCGCCTCCTCGCATCGGCGGGGTCCACCAGCGCCCCGGCCGCGGGCCCATCTCCCATCACCTTGACTAAGATGGGCCCGCAGGACGACCCCGAGGCGTTCATTGCGTTGTTCGAACAGGTCGCCGAAGCCTCGGGGTGGCCGATGGAGCAGCGCGCGGCGCGCCTCCTCCCCCTCCTGACGGGAGGCCCGGGCCGGTTTGCTGGCGCTGCGGGGAACCGGGCCACCTGCAGGAACACTGTGCCGCGATGGAGGTGGGGGCGGTGGTGCGGATCCCCGACGCGCCAGAGGCTGCCCTCGATCAGGCCGGAGCGTATCGCATACCGGTAAGTGTACAAGGGGCGACATATCAGGCGTTGGTGGATTCGGGTTGCATCCAGACCTCGATCCGCCAAAGCCTGGTGCAAGACGAGGCATTGGGGGGAGCACAAGGGGTGAAGGTGTTGTGTGTGCACGGGGATGTTCACTGCTACCCGTTGGTGTCGGTCCACATACATTTCAGAGGGGACAAATCCATAGTAAAGGCGGCGGTTAATCCTCGCCTTACCCACTCTTTAATCTTGGGGACTGATTGGCCGGGATTCCGGGGGCTGATGGCACACCTAGTAAAGATTGGGTCCTGCCGGTTAGCGGGGGGGGGCCCGGTGTCGTTTTGGCTGGAGCTGCGGTCGCAGAGCCGTCTACGTCATCTCCGCGACAGAGTGAGGAGCCCCCGGCCCCTCCTCTTTCTATTGGGGAATCCCTCGCGGATTTCCCACTGGAACAATCGCGAGACGAAACTCTGCGACATGCGTTTGACCAAGTGAGAGTAATCGATGGTCAAACGCTCCAGCCGAACGCCACCCCGACCTTCCCCTATTTTTCCATTTTAAAGGATAGGTTATACCGAGTGACGCAGGACACTCAGACGAAGGAGCATGTCACCCAGTTGTTAATTCCAAAGAGCCGCCGGGAATTGGTATTCCAGGCGGCTCACTTTAATCCCATGGCGGGACACCTCGGGCAGGATAAAACACTCGCCCGGATAATGGCCCGATTCTATTGGCCGGGGATTCGCAGCGACGTCCGTAAGTGGTGTACGGCGTGCCGCGAATGCCAGTTAGTAAATCCAGCGGCCATTCCAAAAGCGCCCTTGCGCCCCCTACCACTAATCGAGACCCTGTTTGAAAGAATTGGGATGGATCTCGTCGGGCCATTAGATCGTTCAACATGAGGGTACCGCTTTATATTGGTTCTGGTGGACTATGCAACGCGATACCCGGAAGCGGTGCCTCTTCGCAATATCTCCGCACGTAGTATTGCAGAGGCCCTCTTCCACGTCATCTCCCGGGTCGGAATCCCGAAAGAGATTCTGACTGACCAAGGCACCTCGTTTATGTCACGAACACTGGCTGAACTGTATGGGCTACTGGGTATTAAGCCGATCCGCACCAGCGTGTATCACCCACAGACGGACGGTTTAGTCGAACGGTTCAACCGCACCCTCAAGAATATTATCAAAAAATTCGTAAGTGAGGACGCATGTAACTGGGATAAGTGGCTCGAACCCTTGTTGTTTGCAGTGCGAGAGGTCCCCCAAGCCTCCACGGGGTTCTCCCCGTTTGAATTATTGTATGGGCGTAAGCCGCGCGGCATCTTAGATGTACTGCGGGAAAATTGGGAGGAGGGACCTTCGCAGAGCAAAAATGAAATTCAATACGTTATGGATCTGCGCGCAAAACTCCACACGCTCACCCACTTAACTCAGGAGAATTTGGGGCAGGCCCAGGAACGGCAAACCCGCCTGTACAACAAGGGCACGTGCCTTAGAGAGTTCACTCCGGGAGATAAGGTACTCGTCCTGTTGCCCACGTCGAGCTCCAAATTAATCGCCAAGTGGCAAGGGCCCTTCGAGGTCACACGGCGAGTCGGGGACGTCGACTATGAGGTTAGGCGAACGGACAGGGAGGGGGCGCTACAGATCTACCACCTCAATCTGCTGAAGCTCTGGAACGAGGAGGTCCCCATGGCGTTGGTGTCGGTAGTTCCGGAGAAGGCGGAGCTGGGGCCGGAGGTCCAAAAAGGGTCATTGGCATCTCGCACCTCTCCGGTCCCCTGTGGAGACCACCTCTCCCCGACCCAACTCACGGAGGTCGCCCAGTTGCAGGCCGAGTTTTCGGATGTGTTCTCGCCCCTGCCCGGTCGCACCAACCTCATAGAACACCACATAGAGACGCCCCCGGGGGTGGTAGTGCGTAGCCGTCCTTATAGATTACCCGAACACAAAAAAAAGGTGGTTCGGGAAGAACTTCAGGCCATGCTCGAAATGGGCATCGTCGAGGAGTCCCACAGTGACTGGAGCAGCCCGGTGGTCTTGGTTCCCAAGGCCGACGGCTCGGTCCGGTTCTGTGTGGACTATAGAAAAGTCAACGCAGTGTCTAAATTCGATGCGTACCCAATGCCTCGTATTGATGAGCTGCTCGATCGACTAGGCACGGCTCGCTTTTACTTGACACTGGATTTGACGAAGGGATATTGGCAGATCCCCTTGACTCCATTATCCCGGGAAAAAACGGCCTTTTCCACACCGTTTGGCTTACACCAGTTCGTCACACTTCCGTTTGGGCTGTTTGGGGCGCCCGCTACGTTTCAGCGGCTGATGGACCGGATCCTCCGGCCCCACGCCACCTATGCGGCCGCTTACTTAGATGACATCATCATTTATAGTAATGACTGGCAGCGGCACCTGCAACACCTGAGGGCCGTCCTGAGGTCGCTGAGGTGGGCGGGGCTCACTGCCAACCCGAAGAAGTGTGCGATTGGGCGGGTGGAAGTACGGTATCTGGGCTTCCACTTGGGTAACGGGCAGGTGCGTCCCCAAATTAACAAGACAGCAGCGATTGCGGCCTGCCCGAGGCCCAAGACCAAAAAGGGGGTGAGACAGTTCCTGGGGCTGGCTGGCTATTATCGTAGGTTTATACCTAATTATTCGGACGTCACCAGCCCGCTGACTGACCTCACTAAAAAGGGGGCGCCAGATCCGGTCCAGTGGACGGAGCAGTGCCAGCGGGCTTTCTCTGAGGTAAAGGCTGCACTGTGTGGGGGGCCACTTTTGCACTCCCCTGACTTCTCTCTCCCTTTTTTGTTACAGACGGATGCGTCGGAGAGAGGGCTGGGGGCCGTTTTGTCCCAGCAGGTGGGGGGAGAGGACCGCCCAGTATTATACATCAGCCGAAAGCTGTCGGTGCGTGAGGGGCGCTACAGCACCATCAAGAAAGAGTGTCTGGCGATCAAGTGGGCGGTCCTCGCCCTCCGTTACTACCTGCTGGGGCGCTCTTTCACCCTCTGTTCGGACCACGCGCCCCTCCAGTGGCTCCACCGCATGAAGGATGCCAACGCGCGGATCACCCGTTGGTATCTAGCGCTCCAACCTTTTAACTTCAAGGTGGTCCACAGGCCGGGGGCGCAGATGGTCGTGGCGGACTTCCTCTCCCGTCAAGGGGGGGGGGAGTCGGCTGCGGGCCGGACGGGCGCCCGGCCTGAGTCGGGCGGTGGGGGTATGTGGCAGCGGGGGCGTGGTCAAGCGCCGGTCTGTGACAGGAGGGCGGAGTTGGGGAAGGTAAGTGGCAGAATCGCTTCACCTGAGTGTGATTAACCTGTGTTTTGTGTGTGTTCTCCCCAGTAAACCACACACTATTTAAGGAGGGAGAGTGAGAGCAGAGGGAAGCTCATCCCCGGATGAGACGCTGTGTGTGTGCGTGTGTGTGTCTCTCTCTATTAGGGAAAAGTTATTGTTAGACTGAAAAGTGTGGCAATAAAGCCTGTATGCAAACCTGATCTCTGTCCTGCCGTCCTCTGTGCTCCACCCACTCAACGGAATTGTCACACATTCCTATCCCTAAACTTGAGCAACTTGTCTCCTCAGTCACCAGACGTTTACAGACTGTTGTAAAGAGAAAAGGAGATGTCTCACAGTGGTAAACATGGCCTTGTCCCAACTTTTTTGAGATGTGTTGTTGTCATGAAATTTAAAATCACCTAATTTTTCTCTTTAAATGATACATTTTCTCAGTTTAAACATTTGATATGTCATCTATGTTCTATTCTGAATAAAATATGGAATTTTGAAACTTCCACATCATTGCATTCTGCTTTTATTTACAATTTGTACTTTGTCCCAACTTTTTTGGGATCGGGGTTGTAAAGATGGGGAGGGCTTCACCGCTCTGTGAACGACTGTGTGGGCAAAAAGTGCAACAATTTAAGAATAGCGTTCTTCAATGTAAAATTGCAAAGAATTTGGGGATCACATTCTTTGCAATTTTACATTGATAAACTAATTCTTAATGAAGGGGCTTATGTAGCCCTTCATTAAGAATTACTTATGGTATATAATATTGCTAAAATAATATAATATAATTATGGTATATAATATCATTAAAAGATTCAGTGAATCTGGAGAAATCTCTGTATACAAGATACAAGGAGAAAAAAAACAACAACATTAGACACCCTGTGATCTTCAGGCCCTCAGGCAACACTGTATTAAAAGCAGATATGTGTCTGTAGTGGAAATCACTGTATAGGCTCAGGAACACTTCAGAAAATCATCATCTGTGAAAACAGTTCATTACTGCATCCACAAATGTAAGTTAAAACCAAATATAAACAATATCCAGAAACATCACCACCTTCTCTGGGCCCAAGCTCTTTTATGATGGACTGAGGCGAAGTGGAAAATTGTCTCAAGGTCTGACAAATCAAAAGTAGAAATTATTTTTCAAATTCATGGACACCACATCCTCCAGGCTAAATAGAAGAAGGACCATCCAGCTTGTTATCAGTTCACTGTTCAAAAGCCAGCATTTCTGATGGTATGAGGGTGCATTAGTGCACATGACATGGATAGCTTGTATATCTGGAAAGGCATCATTAATGCTGAATGATATATACACGTTTCAGAGCAATATGGTGCCATCCAGACAAAATCTTTTTCAGGGAAGGCATTCCTTCTTTCAGCAAGACAATACCAAACCACTTTTTGCACATCCTAAAACTGCATAGCTCCGTAGTAAAAGAGTCTGGGTGCTAAACTGGCCTGCTGGCAGTCCAGACCTGTCTCCCACCCCTTTCATGCATGAATTATTCAATTACAAAGTAGTATTCTTTTAAATGTTTGTTTTTACTTTTAAACAAGTGAAAAACCATGCCAATAATTTTTCCCCAATATATTTTATTTTGAAGGAGTTACGTATATGTCCACTGCAGTGGACACCATGCATCAATGGCATAAAAAGTGATTTAATGGAACTCAGTATAGGTCCACAAAAAGCATGTTTTTAAAACATTTACCAAGAGCAAATGGTATGAATACACATAAGAACATTAAATAACAACAATAGAGAGAACATTTGGAAAACATATCATTCAATGTCTCAAAACTCATTTTATTCATTTAAAAATATGACAGTGAACAATGAAACATTTCAAAGCACCCTGGACACAATGCTATTTGACATGTTTGGCAAATGTACTTTGTTTTCTTCTTGCATGCCTCGTCACGGCATCTGTTTGCATTTTGCATATCTGTCAGCTTTGGCCAGTGATTTCCAACACCAAACTGGACCTCTGTAGGTGTCTTCATCAGTGCCCATTTCTTTTGAGCAGGAGGTGGTGTGTGGCTTGGCCTTCCGCGGTAGCGCTTAAGGGATCTGACATTGATAAGTGCCCTGGCAATGGATGCTTTGAAATCAAGGAGGGCCCTGTCTTTGCCATTCTTTGCTCTATAGAGATGCCATGCATTCACACAGGTAACATCAAGAAAATGGAAGAAGATGCACATGTACCATCTCTTATTTTTGCGTCGGTGGGCATACATTGCTACACTCTGATCCATCAAGTCAACTCCACCCATGTTGGTGTTGTACAACTTGATGGAATACGGATGCAGGATCTGGATCATCTTGCACTCTTTCTTGCTCCATCTTGTGGCTGCTTTCCAGCACAGGTAGATGCCACATGTATTACTGCCCGGTCCAGCCACCTGGTTTTGCTGATGTTCTCATCTGTTGTCACCACAGATGTAGCCCCTCTCCCCTCCTCATTGAGGGTTTTTTGACTTTTTAATTTTGCCTCTGCTCCCATGAGGCGTTTTTTTTTTTCTGCAAGTGCCTGTTGCTTCAATTTCCTGGCGTTTGAGCTTCTTAAGCAGGGGGATGGTGCAGAAAAAGTTGTCAAAAAAGACTTTGTGATTTTTGTATGTCATGTTTTTGTGACTTTGTGATTTTTGTATGTCATCACACAGACAGAGAACCACCTCAGATGCCATTCCAAGTTGACCCACTTCACCCCTACTTCCACTTGCTCCCTGATACATCTCAAATCTGTACATATAGCCTGATGCACCAGCTCTTACCCTCACTTTGAAACCCCAAGGCTTGGGTTTTTTGGAAATGTACTGTTTTGTAGAGTGCCTGCCCTTGAAGGGAATGATCTGCTCATCCACAGACTGGAACTCCTCTAGCTCCAGGGCTGCTGAGAAATTTGCCTGTAGCTCAACTAGTAATGGGCAAATTTTGAAGAATTTGTCATCATGGCCATCCAATGCGTTGTCAACAAAGTGGAGGAATCTCATGGTGTCCTCGAATCTGTTGACAGGCATTGCATCTGCTATTGCGTTTTGACAAAGCCCTGGATTGGAATACCAGTACATGTGGTTTCTTGGGTATTTTATGAATGACATCATCAAAATAAGAATGTGTGTGTGTGTGGGGGGGGGCACAAATACACACACAAACACACACATCCTCCTTAATAAAACTTTTCAAGTGTAAATTATATCATAATTTTAAATAAAACAAACAAAATAAGGCAGAACCTAAATATAAGCCCAATAGGCAGAATATACCCTTTGGTGCATAACATCCACTGGAGTGGACAGATGTATTTTCAGTCACAGAAAAAAATGTACAAGAAAAATATTATTAAAATCT
This sequence comes from Neoarius graeffei, assembly GCF_027579695.1. Classification (NCBI taxonomy): domain Eukaryota; kingdom Metazoa; phylum Chordata; class Actinopteri; order Siluriformes; family Ariidae; genus Neoarius; species Neoarius graeffei. Next base: position 68,471,690 of record NC_083571.1, read on the forward strand.
GGATAAAAGTATTTCTAACATCTTATTTAGTTGAAAAATATTTTTCCCTGTCTGCTTTTCTGAGAATAAAATGATTTAACAGTTATTCCTGAGGTACTTGGTGCATCTCCTCTTCCCACTGCCATTTTGAATTTATGATGCAATATCTCAAAACGACAAAGAGATACAAAGATAATAATCAAATGGAATTGTAGACAACACTTTGGGGGTTCACAACCTGGTGGTTAGGACATGGTACTACAACTTAAATGGTTCAAAATGGCTTCCAAATATCTGTCCATTGTAGTGGACACCATGCATGAAACGGTTAAAACATTTGGCGCATTATAAAGTGCAAAATACAACAACAGAGAACCCAAACTGTTGAGCAACTGAAATCCTATAATCAGGCAAGAATGAGACAATATGTCTCTTTCAAAACTACACCCTTGGTCTCCTCAGTTCCGAAATTCAAAATGAGTACAAAAATCAAAATGAGCACATGTTTATCAAAAAACAATAAAATATTCAGTTTCAGCATTTGATGCGATGTCTTTGTTCTTATTTTTAATGAAATATAGGGTTTCCTTGATTTGCAGAATCATCAGATTCTGCTCTTATTTTTATTTTACTCAGTGTCCCAACTTTTTTGGAAATAGTAAACAAATATGCACTTTCATTAATTGTGTTTGAGATTTAATTATACAAAGAAAAAAAAGTGTTTATGGTTCTCACTAAAAGACAACACCCAGCCCTCACCGCTCTCACCTTTTCTCATCTCTCTCTCTCTCTCTTGTCCTTTCTCCTCACTGTCTTCAAATCTTTTCATAATACAAAGTCACCATTCTAATGCATGAAAAAAAGTCCCATTGTATTGATTCAGCCCTCAGAATCATGAATATTGATCTCTCCTCCAAGACCAATGCTGAATACAGAAATATAACTTTTCCATTCGAGCGCTGCAGGGAGCAAAAGTGCCACTGAAATAAGAAATGGCTTTTCCTTTGAAAGTCCCTCTGCGATAGCTAGCCTACCATGACAGTCACTGATCTGTAAAGGCTTTTGCCTTGAGGTGAAAAAAAAAAAGACGATCAATTCCTGTCTAGTTAGACTTTTAACAAAAGAATGGCCTTCCTCTCAGATTCAGTGTGGAATATGTAATAAGAATCAAGGAAGAGAAAAGCATTAGTGTTTTACAGATTTATAGAACTGTACCCAAGACCTTGATTTATATGGACGTGGAAATGAACATTTCTGATAATCGATTATGACTGTGGCAGTGCTGCTCAGTCATGGAGTCAGGCTGCTTACTGAGTTTAATCAGCTATGAGATCTGAATTAAGCAACTGTGTGGATGCATTAAGATGCATGCAGGAGACATTTGGAAATGATGCACAGGTTTATCTTTGACGGTTTAAGAAACTTGGTAAATGTGATAGTCATTAGGTATTGAAGTTTAACATGAGTACTATTTGGATGGTATTGGGTAAATTCGGATGGTATTGGGACTTTAGACTATTCAGATGGTATGACTGTTCTGGATGTACAGTATGTCTGATGGGCGTGTCATGATGGTGAACACATGATCGTGACAGTAAGAAATAGTGTACATGCATATTATATACACTAAATTGTCTGTGCTTTTATAATAATATTATAACCACCTGGCTTTTGATTTCAAAGTGTTACCCAGTACATTTATCACCATGTAAGTTGCGATAAAGGATTTTGATATGTTTTTAGTTTCATCTGTATGGAGAGCATCAGTGGAAGTCCTTTTTAAAAATCAATGTGATTGACCAATGCATTTCAGAGACCTTTGATCGCCACTGCAGGACATTAAACTTCCCAGCCCATGTCCACAGGGTTCCATTAATAGTCTAGCAATGAACTGTAACATCACAGCCTTTTGCAAATACTTCCATCTTAAATCAGAGCAACTTCAGCTCATGTGAATGATTTCCACCAAGACGTTTCTGTGTTCCATATAAAAGCTACGGCGTGGCATCATTTCATAGCCACACAGACGTACAAGGACAATAACAACATCCAACGGGAGTTAAATCCAAATAAATGATGACAAGCCCTCTCAAATGAACAATACATCTGAGATTGTGAACACATATTTGCTAAAGTTAGAGCTGCTGCAGCAGAAAAGTTTCAGGGTGGCTGATGGGGGCTGAGATTAATGGCCTTAGCCCCCAGGAGTGGAGTCCACAGCCCACGCTTACGGCACTCTGCTCTCAGCAGAAGTAAACAAAATGTGCTGAGAGCGCGCTCGGCTACAGCAGTGGGGACTGATGGAGTCAATTAAATGCCACACTGTGTGGACTTCAAAAATGTGTTTAAAAAATATTGACATTATTGCATGGTACAATTTGCAGTAGTCGATACTTACTATTATGCCCTTCATGACTTGTAATGAATAGTATAAGCACAGGAAATATCAATACAGTTATATATATATATATATATATATATATATATATATATATATATATATATATATATATATATATATATATATATATATATCAGTGGTGGCTGCTGGTTTTTAAAACAGGGGAAGCCCATTTTATGCATTCATCGTAAAACCTGTAGGCCGGATATCAAAGCATAGAAAGGTGTGCCCCATTAGCATAGTGAACTAGACAACCCTACCTAGTAGCAGAAAGTATTTTTGCTTGTACATTTCATGTTATAGTCTGGCTTGCCAGGCTAGTGCCTCATATCCGTAATCAAAAATATCAAACATCCAAAAATCACTGGCTATTCAACGAAGAGCCTTGAACATCATACCCTGATATGCAACACAGAGTCTTTAACACAACACCCAGCTGTGCAACACATCCTTGAACATCTTCTGCAACACAGTCTGGAAATTCATAACCAGGTAGGCTATGCAACACACAGAACCTTGAATATTATACCCAGGTATAACCTATAACACAGAGCCCACCATTCTCTTAACATTACTGAACAATATACACACTTCAGATTCATGAATATTATATGATGCACACTATTTATACACAAATTCTGCCCTCCGCTCCTTTTCCAGAAAATGGTCTGTGACCCTGTCATACTAGCTGGTTGTGCTTTCCAGAGACTTCACCAATTTCTGTTAGCAGCTAGCACTGCAGATCCCAATAAGGCTCAAGCTAGCCTACAACCAGATTGAACTACAAATGAAATAAACGAGTGAATTCACGAATGATCAAACTGATAGAATGGATGAAAGTTAACAGAGCACAACGAGTAATATTTACATTTATTTACAGAGTAATGTACAGAGACATCAATGAGAAGAAACGTTTATACGAAAAGAAAGTCGGACAGCACTTTGGCACATGACTACACTTTCTCGACATCTGCTGAGGACTGACTGATCATACTTCCGTGTTCCTCGCCGACGCCGAAGTACAGAGCCCGTCCTCCTCATGTCTTTCAAACACTACCTCCAATAATCCTTCATCAGCCCGGCTTCTTGTCCCTCCCACTGTCTCGTTTAGTCCCGGAGAAGCCCGGCTTCCCTGGAAGTGACGATTTTGTCGATTTTAACCAATAACAACTAGCCGAAATTGGCTGTTCAGAGCCCTCTCATAGACTGCAATGGATACCCGGCTGCCAGCCATAGAGCCCATTGAAATAAGAAAGGTTACAGCCAGTGTTGCCAGATTGGGCGGTTTTAAGTGCATTTTGGCGGGTTTTGAACATATTTTGGCTGGAAAACGTCAGCAGTATCTGGCAACGCTGGTTACAGCCTGGCAGCAAAGGTGATTCTCGTAGCGAACTGCAAGTTCGTCAGACATCACTCAAATAAGTTAGAGGATAGTTATGAACGTAAATACAATCTTGGGCATATATTATGTTATGCAAGTTATTGTTTTAATGAGAATTCAACGTCGTAGATGCCGCAGTTTGGGGAGAGAATTTTAGGGGAAGCTCGGCTTCCCTTGTTGTCTCTGAGAAATCACCCCTGATATATATATATATATATATATATATATATATATATATATATATATATATATATATATATATGTAAATGCTCTTGTCTTGAGGTGATAATTATAATTAACTGCATGGAGTTAATTTGTGTGCAATTTAAAATGTGTGACAACTTTGTCACAACAACATCAACAGCGATGGACTACAGCATCTCTTTTTCTTTTCCTTCTCCTTCTTTGGATTACTCAGACTAGAAGCTATACTACCTCTGGTTTTTTGTTGTTGTTGTTGTTGTTGTTTGTTTTTTAAACATGGTGGTCATATAGCTTTCATTGATCTTGTTGGTCATGATAATCCTGCCTCTAGTGTCATGAGCCAGCCGGGAACATCTAGGTCCTGATTTTACTCCATGCCCTGGTTTTCCCTGAGTCTTCCTCATGCTGCAGCCAGCACACCTGTCTCTCATCAGCTCATCCATGGCTCTATATTATACCACTCAGAGATTCACTTGGTGTGGGTTTGTCTTCACCTCAGGATACATAATTTCACCTTTTCCCCCCCTGTTTGAATCCTGTTATTTTGTAACTTTACTGTGCGCTGTGGAATTACTTTGCTCTTTCTGTTGGATTACTTTTGCCTCTTGTTTTTGGGACTGTGAGCGCATTTCTCTAATTTGCGCTGAGAGCTCTTTTCCCGCAGCAGTGTTCCTTTCCGGACATAATGATGTTTTTTCTGCTTCTGCGCTTGTCTGACACTTCTACTCTTCCAGTTTGACATTAGTCGCCATTTCCCCTAATTCTCCATTCTGGAATTTCTCCTATCAGCTGCTCCACTTCTCCAGTTCTTCATGTTCAAGATTAAAAACCAGTCTTGTTCACTCCTGTGCATGTGAGTCTGCTTTTGGGTCTAGCCAGCACCCACAGCCATTTTGGCTGGTGACACCTAGCCCCTCATGTAAAGAGTGACCAGCAAAGAGTTGGTGTCACTCTGGAACCAGTTTTCTTGCCCGAGAGGCAGTTCTTTGGCTGTCAAATTGTGAAAAACTGGTTTAAGATTAGGTATTGGCTCAATACCAGCCCTGGAACTGCCTGGTGGAAAAAAGATAATAGAGAATTGTGAAAACCAAAGAGCTATCGAAACAAGTGGAACACAGTTCTGGAAAAAGTTAAATACCCAATGGAACATCATTAAAGCCATCTTTTTTTTTTTTTAAATGGAAACAATATCAAAACTGTGGATCTGCCTAGATCCACAGGTCTTGAAATTTTGGAAGAGTTTCAAGAAGAAAATCGGTATTGAAAAACAAAAAAAATCTCCAAGAAATCCCCAGGGTGGAGGAGGATTTAGTACAACCCCGATTCCAAAAAAGTTGGGACAAAGAACAAATTGTAAATAAAAACAGAATGCAATAATTTACAAATCTCAAAAACTGATATTGTATTCACAATAGAACATAGACAACATATCAAATGTCGAAAGTGAGACATTTTGAAATTTCATGCCAAATATTGGCTCATTTGAAATTTCATGACACCAACACATCTCAAAAAAGTTGGGACAGGGGCAATAAGAGGCTGGAAAAGTTAAAGGTACAAAAAAGGAACAGCTGGAGGACCAAATTGCAACTCATTAGGTCAATTGGCAATAGGTCATTAACATGACTGGGTATAAAAAGAGCATCTTGGAGTGGCAGCGGCTCTCAGAAGTAAAGATGGGAAGAGGATCACCAATCCCCCTAATTCTGCGCCGACAAATAGTGGAGCAATATCAGAAAGGAGTTTGACATTGTAAAATTGCAAAGAGTTTGAACATATCATCATCGACAGTGCATAATATCATCAAAAGATTCAGAGAATCTGGAAGAATCTCTGTGCGTAAGGGTCAAGGACGGAAAACCATACTGGGTGCCTGTGATCTTCGGGCCCTTAGACAGCACTGCATCACATACAGGCATGCTTCTGTATTGGAAATCACAAAATGGGCTCAGGAATATTTCCAGAGAACATTATTTGTGAACACAATTCACCGTGCCATCTGCCATTGCCAGCTAAAAGTCTATAGTTCAAAGAAGAAGCCGTATCTAAACATGATCCAGAAGTGCAGACGTCTTCTCTGGGCCAAGGCTCATTTAAAATGGACTGTGGCAAAGTGGAAAACTGTTCTGTGGTCAGACGAATCAAAATTTAAAGTTCTTTATGGAAATCAGGGATGCCGTGTCATTCGGACTAAAGAGGAGAAGGACGACCCAAGTTGTTATCAGCGCTCAGTTCAGAAGCCTGCATCTCTGATGGTATGGGGTTGCATTAGTGCATGTGGCATGGGCAGCTTACACATCTGGAAAGACACCATCAATGCTGAAAGGTATATCCAGGTTCTAGAGCAACATATGCTCCCATCCAGATGATGTCTCTTTCAGAGAAGACCTTGCATTTTCCAACATGACAATGCCAAACCACATACTGCATCAATTACAGCATCATGGCTGCGTAGAAGAAGGGTCCAGGTACTGAACTGGCCAGCCTGCAGTCCAGATCTTTCACCCATAGAAAACATTTGGAGCATCATAAAATGGAAGATACGACAAAAAAGACCTAAGACAGTTGAGCAACTAGAATCCTACATTAGACAAGAATGCGTTAGCATTCCTATCCCTAAACTTGAGCAACTTGTCTCCTCAGTCCCCAGACATTTACAGACTATTGTAAAGAGAAAAGGGGATGTCTCACAGTGGTAAACATGGCCTTGTCCCAACTTTTTTGAGATGTGTTGTTGTCATGAAATTTAAAATCACCTAATTTTTCTCTTTAAATGATACATTTTCTCAGTTTAAACATTTGATATGTCATCTATGTTCTATTCTGAATAAAATATGGAATTTTGAAACTTCCACATCATTGCATTCCGTTTTTATTTACAATTTGTACTTTGTCCCAACTTTTTTGGAATTGGGGTTGTAAAATCTTTGCAACAAAGGCACTCTTATTTGTTAACATGTCCTTAAGCTCACAGGAAAGATAATAGGAACACCTTAACAGACTAATTATCATAACTTACCACTGTATAGCAGCCCACCACTGTGCCCCAATCATTTCTCTACCAGTGTATTTCATGAATCTCTGACCTTCATTTCATATTTTCATCAACAAGGTTAAATGAGTCAGGAACATGCAATCCAATTAATACCAGTGAGCATGACAGCCATGAAAGCAAATGTGAGGTGAAAAAAAGGACAGAGAAAGAAGACAACGTCCTGAGACCGGGATAAGAGACTCCTTGGTAACTGAATTTCCAGCACAGTGTTTTGCAGCATGCCTCCTCAATGCCACTTTAACCTTTTCATGTTGGAACCTTTTGCTCCAGAGATGTTGACATGCTAAGTTCAATCACATTCTGAGTTTGATTAACACTAACCCTCCTCCTTGCATTGCCCATGTTCCACCTCTGCCTGTGGCCCAAAGGCTAATTCATTCTGCCCACACTAGCATGGAAATCCTTGAAGCCCCTGCAGATATGAGTGCCGGGTGGGCTGCCTCATGCTTTCCATCACCTCCTGCCACCCGTGGCCAATTCATTCCCTCTGCAGCACTGCTGATATGCCGCTTAATTGCCAACTTGTGTCATCTAGTTGGGGAGCAACTGACCTGGACCAGAAGTGTCTTGGGCAAAACAAAAGAAATGCAACAAATTAAAACCACCATGGTTCAGTGGATACAGAAATAATGGAACAGGCTGCAGTGTGTGTGTGTGTGTGTGTGGGATGGAATGAGAACTGTGTTAATGAACATCTCAACAGGTTCTGTTCACAGAAACAATGCGAGCCGAGTCAGCGTGATCAGGGGCAAATATCAACAATTTTGGTGATCTCATAGTTCATTCTGGTCACACCTTTGATATTTGGATACAGCAGTGAAAAAAGTTCAGTTTGCAAATCAGTTGATTTTCATGGAACAAGAGAATAAAATGAAGCTTCTGGATCAGTCAAGCATATATGTTTATGTTGGAACAGTCTACCGTACATTCTGTAGTCCATTGATTGATCACAATATTTGCAGTATTCCCAATAATGATAATTAACTGGTTTTGAAATGACTTTCAAATGATGACAGTATGAAGCTGATCATGTGGAAAAAAAGGTACAAATCAAAACATATGAGGGGCATGAGTCTGGATTTGGTCTGATTTCTTTGCGTGATGCATGCAGCAATGCAGCCTCATAATGATTTGCATGCCTAAGTTGGTCCAGAGTTATGAAATTAGTCTCATCTCATCTCATTATCTCTAGCCGCTTTATCCTTCTACAGGGTCACAGGCAAGCTGGAGCCTATCCCAGCTGACTACGGGCGAAAGGCGGGGTACACCCTGGACAAGTCGCCAGGTCATCACAGGGCTGACACATAGACACAGACAACCATTCACACTCACATTCACACCTACGGTCAATTTAGAGTCACCAGTTAACCTAACCTGCATGTCTTTGGACTGTGGGGGAAACCGGAGCACCCGGAGGAAACCCATGCGGACACGGGGAGAACATGCAAACTCCACACAGAAAGGCCCTCGCCGGCCCCGGGGCTCGAACCCAGGACCTTCTTGCTGTGAGGCGACAGCGCTAACCACTACACCACTGTGCCGCCCCTATGAAATTAGTGTGCTTCTGATATCAACAACTTGTGCAAAATTCAAACACAATGTATACACATTCAATCAATTTGTAAATTTTTTGTGATATTGGGGCAGAATTATGCTAATCACGAGTGTAGCCCAAACATTTACCATCATTCACTATCATACATATGTTTTCATATAAACTGACCTATTGTTTCAAATTGGCACACGTGAGATCATGTTGGTCAGAATGTAAGTTCGATGCCTCATATACCTTTGCATTAATATATACTGTATAAGTATATTAAATATAAGTGAATCACTTACGTTTGCTCTGTTAGTAAAAAATGTATAAATATACAGTATGAAATGGAGTTTGATGCCAGTCATTAGAAATGTTCTGGCTGGAAATGTTTCTGGGATAGTCTCTTGGACATAGGAATTTACACAATACAATTTATCAATAACATGACAATGTACCTTCTTTTTTTTGGTCTTTTAAACAAACTCAATTTCCATCACACCAATCCATCAATCAGCATTTTCTTATAATAGCAGAATATTACAATTCCTTCCATTCTTCCGCTTCTTTTTCTTCTTCTTTTGTCTGCTCCCGATTAGGGGTCGCCACAGCGGATCTTTTGTCTTTGTTGCTTCCTGTCTTCTGCATCCTTCCCTACCACACCTGCCACTTTCATGTCCTCTCTCACCACATCCATGTATCTCCTCTTTGGCCTTCCTCATTTTCATTTGCCTGGCAGCTCCATCCTCAACATTCCCCTTCCCACATGCTCTGCATCTCTTCTCAGGATGTGCCCATACCATCTCAGTCTCATCTCTCTCTCTCTCTCTCTCTCTCATTATCTGTAGCCGCTTTATCCTGTTCTACAGGGTCACAGGCAAGCTGGAGCCTATCCCAGCTGACTACGGGCGAAAGGCGGGGTACACCCTGGACAAGTCGCCAGGTCATCACAGGGCTGACACATAGACACAGACAACCATTCACACTCACATTCACACCTATGGTCAATTTAGAGTCACCAGTTAACCTAACCTGCATGTCTTTGGACTGTGGGGGAAACCGGAGCACCCGGAGGAAACCCACGCGGACATGGGGAGAACATGCAAACTCCACACAGAAAGGCCCTTGCCGGCCACGGGGCTCGAACCCAGACCTTCTTGCTGTGAGGTGACAGTGCTAACCACTACACCACCGTGCCGCCCAGTCTCATCTCTCTTAGCTTAATTCCCAAGCTCTCCACATGTGCTGTCCCTCTGATGTGCTTGTTCCTTATCCTGTCCAACCTTGTCACTCCCATTGCAAACCTTAACATCCTCAACTCCACCACCTCCAACTTTGCCTCCTGTCTCTTCGTTAAGGGTACGGTCTCCAATCCATACATCATAGCTGGTCTCACTACTGTCTTATACATCTTACCTTTCACTTTTGCTGGGACTTTCCTATCACAAATGACTTCCGAAATCCTTCTCCAACTGCTCCACCCTGCCTGCACTCTCTTTCTCACCTCACTATCACAGCCCCCATTTTCCTGCACAGTTGACCCCAGGTACTTGAATTCACCAACTTTCTTTACGTCTACTCCTTGCATCTTCACTACACTCTCATGCCCATTCTCATTGATGCACATGTATTCTGTTTTGCTCCTGCTCACCTTCATTCCTCTTCGTTCCAATGCATACCTCCATCTCTCCAAACCCAACTCAACCTCCTTTCTACTTTCACCACATATCACAATATGATCCGCAAACATCATGTTCCATGGTGACTCTTGCCTCACTTCGTCCGTCAAGCTATCCATCACTATGGCAAACAAAAAAGGACTCAAAGCAGATCCTTGATGGAGTGCCACCTTCACCTTGAGCCATTCAGTTGTTCCAACTGCACACCTCACTTCTGTTTCACTGTTCTCATACAACCCCGATTCCAAAAAAGTTGGGGCAAAGTACAAACTGTAAATAAAAATGGAATGCAATGATGTGGAAGTTTCAAAATTCCATATTTTATTCAGAACAGAACATAGATGACATATCAAATGTTTAAGCTGAGAAAATGTATCATTTAAAGAGAAAAATTAGGTGATTTTAAATTTCATGACAACAACACATCTCAAAAAAGTTGGGAAAAGGCCATGTTTACCACTGTGAGACATCCCCTTTTCTCTTTACAACAGTCTGTAAATGTCTGAGGACTGAGGAGACAAGTTGCTCAAGTTTAGGGATAGGAATGTTAACCCATTCTTGTCTAATGTAGGATTCTAGTTGCTCAACTGTCTTAGGTCTTTTTTGTCGTATCTTCCATTTTATGATGTGCCAAAAGTTTCTATGGGTGAAAGATCTGAACTGCAGGCTGGCCAGTTCAGTACCCGGACCCTTCTTCTATGCAGCCATGATGCTGTACTTGATGCAGTATGTGGTTTGGCATTGTCATGTTGGAAAATGCAAGGTCTTCCCTGAAAGAGACGTTGTCTGGATGGGAGCATATGTTGTTCTAGAACCTGGATACCGTGTACCTTTCAGCATTGATGGTGTCTTTCCAGATGTGTAAGCTGCCCATGCCACACGCACTAATGCAACCCCATACCATCAGAGATGCAGGCTTCTGAACTGAACACTGATAACTTGGGTCATCCTTCTGCTCTTTAGTCTGAATGACACAGTGTCCCTGATTTCCATAAAGAACTTCAAATTTTGATTTGTCTGACCACAGAATAGTTTTTCACTTTGACACAGTCCATTTTAAATAAGCCTTGGCCCAGAGAAGACATCTGCGCTTCTGGATCATGTTTAGATATGGCTTCTTCTTTGAACTATAGAGTTTTAGCTGGCAATGGCAGATGGCACGGTGAATTGTGTTCACAGATCATGTTCTCTGGAAATATTCCTGAGCCCATTTTGTGATTTCCAATACAGAAGCATGCCTGTATGTGATGCAGTGCCGTCTAAGGGCCCGAAGATCACGGGCACCCTGTATGGTTTTCTGGCCTTGACCCTTACGCACAGAGATTCTTCCAGATTCTCTGAATCTTTTGATGATATTATGCACTGTCGATGACGATATGTTCAAACTCTTTGCAATTTTACACTGTCGAACTCCTTTCTGATATTGCTCCACTATTTGTCGGCGCAGAATTAGGGGGATTGGTGATCCTCTTCCCATCTTTACTTCTGAGAGCCGCTGCCACTCCAAGATGCTCTTTTTATACCCAGTCATGTTAATGACCTATTGCCAATTGACCTAATGAGTTGCAGTTTGGTCCTCCAGCTGTTCCTTTTTTGTACCTTTAACTTTTCCAGCCTCTTATTGCCCCAGCCCAACGTTTTTGAGATGTGTTGCTGTCATTAAATTTCAAATGAGCCAATATTTGGCATGAAATTTCAAAATGTGGGCGGCACGGTGGTGTAGTGGTTAGCGCTGTCGCCTCACAGCAAGAAGGTCCTGGGTTCAAGCCCCGGGGCCGGCGAGGGCCTTTCTGTGTGGAGTTTGCATGTTCTCCCCGTGTCCGCGTGGGTTTCCTCCGGGTGCTCCGGTTTCCCCCACAGTCCAAAGACATGCAGGTTAGGTTAACTGGTGACTCTAAATTGACCGTAGGTGTGAATGTGAGTGTGAATGGTTGTCTGTGTCTATGTGTCAGCCCTGTGATGACCTGGTGACTTGTCCAGGGTGTACCCCGCCTTTCGCCCGTAGTCAGTTGGGATAGGCTCCAGCTTGCCTGCGACCCTGTAGAAGGATAAAGCGGCTAGAGATAATGAGATGAGATGAGATTTCAAAATGTCTCACTTTCGACATTTGATATGTTGTCTATGTTCTATTGTGAATACCATATCAGTTTTTGAGATTAGTAAATTATTGCATTCCATTTTTATTTACAATTTGTACTTTGTCCCAACTTTTTTGCAATCGGGGTTGTACCATGTGCATGTGGCAAACCCTCAGAACCAGGTTCTCTGTACCATGTGCATTTTTATTTACAATTTGTACTTTGTCCCAACTTTTTTGGAATCGGGGTTCTACATGTCTTGCACCACTCTAATATACTTCTCATTCACTCCACTCCTTCTCATACAATACCATAACTCATCTCTCGGCACTCTATTGTATGCCTTCTCCAGGTCTACAAACACACAATGTAGCTTTTTCTGGCCTTCTCTGTACTTCTCCATTAACATTCTTAAAGCAAAAATTGCATCTGATGTGCTCTTCCTTGGCATAAACCTGTACTGCTGTTTACAGATTGCTACCTCTCTTCTCAATCTTGCCTCCAATACCCTTTCCCATAGCTTCATGGTGTGGCTCATCAATTTTATTATTCTGTAATTACTGCAATTCTGTACATCTCCCTTATTCTTGTATATTGGGACTAGCACACTCTTTCTCCATTCATTTGGCATTTTCTCATTCTCTAGGATCTTATTAAACAATCTTGTTAGGAACTCCACAGCCGTCTCACCCAAACATCTCCAAGCCTCAGTCGGGATACCATCTGGTCCGACTGCTTTCCCAGTCTTCATTCTTTTCATGGCTGCCCTCACCTCATCCTTACTAACCAACTCTGCTTCCTGATTTGCTGTCTCCAATGAATCTGACCTTTTCTCTCTTGGATTCTCCTTATTTAATAAATCCTCAAAGTACTCTTTCCACCTTCTTAATACACTCTTTTTGTTTATCAGCACATTTCCATTTACATCTTTCATTACTCTTACCTGCTGTACATCCCTCGTTTCCCTTTTTCTCTGCCTAGCTAGTTTGTACAGTTCTTTCCTTCTTTGGTCTCCAGTCTTTTGTACAACTCCTGGTATGCATCTGCTTTTGCTTCCTCTTTTTTTGCCTTCTGTCTCGTCTCTCTGTATAACCGCCTGCTTTCCTTGTCTCTCTGATCATCCCAATTCCTCTTTGCCAGCCTCTTCTCTTTTATAATTTCCTGCACTTCTTTGTTCCACCACCATGTCTCCCTGTCTTCCTTCCTCCTTCCCAATGACCACCCTAGCACCTTCCTTGCTGCCTCTCTTACTAGTACAGCAGTAGTATGCCAATCTTCTGGCAGACTTCCATGACCACTCAATCATTTCATTTCTTCCCTAAACTCCTTCTGATGTTCAACCTCTTTTAGTCTCCACCACTTAATCTTCGGCTCCACTATTTCACGTTTCCTCTTTTTCACTTTCAAGCTCATCCTGCACACGACCACTTGATGTTGTCTAGCTACACTCTCCCCTGCCATCACTTTACAGTCTCCAATCTCCTTCAGGTTACCCCATCTGCAGAGTATGTAGTCCACCTGTGTAGATCTTTCTCCACTCTTAAACGTCACACTGTGCTGCTCTTTCTTTTTGAAGTATATATTGACTATTGCCAAATTCACCCTCTTTGAAAAATCAACCACCATTTGCCCTTCCACATTTCTCTCCCTTACACCATATCTGCCCATCACGTACTCATCTCCTCTGTTTCCCTCGCCAACATGTCCGTTGAAATCTGCTCCTATCAGCATGCACTCCTCCCTCGGTATACTTTCTACCACTTCATCCATCTTTTCCCAGAAAGACTCTTTCTCTTCATTCTCACATCCAACCTGTGGGGCGTACGCACACACAACATTGATTACCACTCCATGAATCTCCAACTTCATGCCTATCACTCTATCTGACACCCTCTTCACATCAATCACACTGTTGACCAACTCTCCCCTCAAAACAATACCAACACCATTTCTCTTTCCATTGACTCCATAATAAAACAACTTGCATCCATCTCCAATGTTCTTGGCCTTGCTTCCTTTCCACCTTGTCTCCTGCACACACAAAATATCCAACTTCCTTCTTTCCATGATACCTGCTAACTCTCTTGCTCTGCCAGCCAATGTTCCCACATTCAGTGTTCCTACCCTCAATTCTAAGCTCCTTCCCTTCCATCTTTCACACTCTCTCCTAACACGCCTCCCCCCTCTCTTTCTCCTTCTCCATTTTGGCGCAATAGTAACGCACTTTCCACCAGCACCCTGTTGACCAACAGTACCAGAGGTGGTCGTTGTTAACCCGGGCCCCGACCGAGCCGGTATGGTATTTCTCTTTTCATTCCGCATGTTAGATCTGGCACAGCTTTACGCCGGGTGCCCTTCCTGACGCAACCCTCTCCAATTTATCCAGGCTTGGGACCGGCACCAAGAGTACGCTTATGCACCCTCAGTGGCTGGATTATTACAATTCCTTCCATAATCCTTTATATTTATTTCGAAACCATACAGCATATGATCCAATGAATGTATGATAACCAAGAAACAGTTATCAATGCTATAAAAAGTAGAACTGTGGAAATGACCAAGAATGACTGGAGTTTACAAAGTAAACCTTTTTAATCTTTCACACAAATTAAGTCATGCATGCAATTGTCATTTTCACAAATTTCCAATTATTAGAGCATATTGAGCACAAGGCAAATGTCTTTTAGATCTGTTAAATGTAAACATGTGTAAATGTCACAAATGTCATGAACATGGTAAAGTTGGAGAAAACTGCAGCAGATCCAGAAAGGTTTGCTGAAGTTAATGCATTCTCTTTGTTCTCACAGATACAATGTGCTGCAGTGAACTGGAGTTCAAGGAACTTCCTCAGAGCTGTGGCTGTATGAATGCAATGCAAATAGAAGAACCTGATCCGAATACCAAACCAGAAAAGGCTAATTTTTTTTTCTCTGTTTCATATGAATGAAGTCAACACAAAAGGTACATATGCTAACCTCGTATCTACCCCTCGAAACCATATGCACAAATGAAGCCTTGTGAAAGTTTTTGAACTATGAGGTTTAAAAAGGGGTCACATTTCAATTACACTTATTTCAAAGGCGTAAGGATCTCTTGATCATTTCCAAAGATCCCATTTCTCCCATAGGCTGAAAAAAAAATCAAGATGAGCAACAGGGCATAAAATATATTGTTTATTTCTTTCTTCGCATATAAATGTGTGCATCATTTTGCATTTGTTTCAGTAGGAGTACAATGGCTGACATTTTCGAGTCCATTCAGAGACTAATTTGGCCATCGATGAATCATGAATAACCGTGCCTTCAGATGCTTTATGGTGAACAATAAGCATGAAATTAATTCAGTCGCTCTGAATCATGACAATAGCTTCACACGGAGCGAAATGCATTAGATGGAAAACAGGCATCTCGGAGCTGCCTATCTAACTTTACACAATGAAAATGGTTAACCCTACAGAGATAAACACTGAAACGCTCTAATCCTTGATTACACTGTCTCTCTTTTGACATTTTAGCTATTCAATACATAAATAAATATATATATATATATATATATATATATATATATATATATATATATTACAAATTATTCACATTTGCAACAAACAAAATGTTGGTAAAAATGTTCTTAGAGCTCAGAGAATTTGCCATGAGACCGTTGAGCAGAAGCATGATATTTTCATACAAAATGTCAAGAGAGGGAGATTCGGTGATTAAAATGTCAAACTATGCAAACTCACCCTCCCAAAAAATATATATATATATATAAAATACAGTAAAGAGAAACTGATATAAAAAGTGCTTTATAAACCTAAACCCAGACAACTGATACTTATCATTCTGTAAGCTGCCCAAAGCAGTGTTGTAGTCGAGTCACTAAACCTCAAGTCCAAATCCAGTCTCGACTCCCCAGTGTTCAATAAAAAAAATTTCAAGTCGAGTCCAAGTCGATTCCACGATTGATCCGAGTCGAGTCCGAGAAAAAGACTCCAACTGCACCATTTGACAGTGGCTGTTTTAGCACCATAAACATTAGTTTGTTTCTCAACATGACATATAAACAGGTGAATGTACATTCTCTGTGTCAAGTATTGCAAAGTATTCTGTCAGAGATGCTTGGGAGATGGATGTAAATGCAGCAGGTGTGTTGATTAATACAATCCCGATTCCAAAAAAGTTGGGACAAAGTACAAATTGTAAATAAAAATGTAATGCAATAATGTGGAAGTTTCAAAATTCCATTTTTTATTCAGAATAGAACATAGATGACATACTGTATCAAATGTTTAAACTGAGAAAAGGTATCATTTAAAGAGAAAAATTATTTGATTTTAAATTTCATGACAACAACACATCTCAAAAAAGTTGAGACAAGGGCATGTTTACCACTGTGAGACATCCCCTTTTCTCTTTACAACAGTCTGTAAACGTCTGGGGACTGAGGAGACAAGTTGCTCAAGTTTAGGGATAGGAATGTTAACCCATTCTTGTCTAATGTAGGATTCTAGTTGCTCAACTGTCTTAGGTCTTTTTTGTTGTATCTTCCGTTTTATGATGCGCCAAATGTTTTCTATGGGTGAAAGATCTGGACTGCAGGCTGGCCAATTCAGTACCCGGACCCTTCTTCTATGCAGCCATGATGCTGTAATTGATGCAGTATGTGGTTTGGCATTGTCATATTGGAAAATGCAAGGTCTTCCCTGAAAGAGACGTCATCTGGATGGGAGCATATGTTGCTGTAGAACCTGGATATACCTTTCAGCATTGATGGTGTCTTTCCAGATGTGTAAGCTGCCCATGCCACATGCACTAATGCAACCCCATACCATCAGAGATGCAGGCTTCTGAAATGAGCGCTGATAATAACTTGGGTCGTGCTTCTCCTCTTTAGTCCGAATGACACGGCGTCCCTGATTTCCATAAAGAACTTAAAATTTTAATTCGTCTGACCACAGAACAGTTTTCCACTTTGCCACAGTCCATTTTAAATGAGCCTTGGCCCAGAGAAGACGTCTGCGCTTCTGGATCATGTTTAGATATGGCTTCTTCTTTGAACTATAGAGGTTTAGCTGGCACGGTGAATTGTGTTCACAGATAATGTTCTCTGGAAATATTCCTGAGCCCATTTTGTGATTTCGAATACAGAAGCATGCCTGTATGTGATGCACTGCCGTCTAAGGGCCCGAAGATCACGGGCACCCAGTATGGTTTTCCGTCCTTGACCCTTACGCACAGAGATTCTTCCAGATTCTCTGAATCTTTTGATGATATTATGCACTGTCGATGATGATATGTTCAAACTCTTTGCAATTTTACACTGTCGAACTCCTTTCTGATATTGCTCCACTATTTGTCGGCGCAGAATTAGGGGGATTGGTGATCCTCTTCCCATCTTTACTTCTGAGAGCCGCTGCCACTCCAAGATGCTCTTTTTATACCCAGTCATGTTAATGACCTATTGCCAATTGACCTAATGAGTTGCAATTTGGTCCTCCAGCTGTTCCTTTTTTGTACCTTTAACTTTTCCAGCCTCTTATTGCCCCTGTCCCAACTTTTTTGAGATGTGTTGCTGTCATGAAATTTCAAATGAGCCAATATTTGGCATGAAATTTCAAAATGTCTCACTTTTGACATTTGATATGTTGTCTATGTTCTACTGTGAATACAATATCAGTTTTTGACATTTGTAAATTATTGCATTCCGTTTTTATTTACAATTTATACTTTGTCCCAACTTTTTTGGAATCGGGGTTGTACAAGTGAAGACAGGTAAACAATCCAGAACGGCAGGCAAAATCGTAAAACAGTGAAACAGGCAACAGGTCGAGCGAGACACAAACAGGCTCTCGTAGACTTGGCCAAATCAAAGACGAGAAACAGAAACTCAGGGATCAGGAAAACAAACAAGGCAATAAGTCTCAGCAATGTGTCAGCAATGCAATTCAATACTTCGTAAAGTAAGTGCATTTTCACAGTTTTTATATAGGTGCGCTGATTGTGCTTTAATCCTGTGCAGCTGTGAGTTGTTTACGGTGCGCCTGCACGAGAGAGAGTCCACTTGGTACGCGTGCTGTCCGGAGTGTGCCCGAGAGTCTGATACATGCGCCAAGCTGCGCAGGTGTGACACTCTTGCACGAAATTAGTACAAAAAAAGAATGTCTCATCTCATCTCATTATCTCTAGCCGCTTTATCCTTCTACAGGGTCGCAGGCAAGCTGGAGCCTATCCCAGCTGACTACAGGCGAGAGGCCGGGTACACCCTGGACAAGTCGCCAGGTCATCACAGGGCTGACACATAGACACAGACAACCATTCACACCTATTGTCAATTTAGAGTCACCAGTTAACCTAACCTGCATGTCTTTGGACTGTGGGGGAAACCGGAGCACCCGGAGGAAACCCATGTGGACAACATGCAAACTCCACACAGAAAGGCCCTCGCCGGCCATGGGGCTCGAACCCGGACCTTCTTGCTGTGAGGCGACAGCGCTAACCACTACACCACCGTGCCGCCCCTTATACCAAATTATTATGGCATGTTACAAAAAATAAAGAAAAAATCAAGATCCTTGTCTCAAAATTTACGAGTCCTAATGCAGTAAATGCACAAGTCCAAGTTATCAGTGCTCAAGTCCAAGTCAAGTCATGAGTGCTTAAAATTAGGGAACGAGTCAGACTCAAGTCCGAGTCCTGGACTTGAGTACTACAAGCCTGGTCCAACGTGACATTATTTAATAAAGCAATAATTCACTCAAGCCTGGGTGTTAATGTGATTTTGACATGAGTGCAGGTGAAACTACACAGTACAGCTTGTTAACAGTAAACTTTGGTTGTTTAGCAGCAAAACAGAGCTATTTTATAAACCTACTTTAACCCTACATTCACATGAGCAAATGACAAAGCAACTGCAAGACCCTGTGTCCTGTCCAACAACAGCTGGGATTGGCTCCAGCTCACCCATGACCCACAATGAATAAGTGGCATGGATGATGGATAGACAGATAGATAGATAGATGGATTTGCCTCTGCCAGGTGACAGAAACTAAAGTGGCCTTGTCTCGCCATTGTTTTGACTCAAATCTGAATATTTGACAAGCAGGAGAAATGATTTCTGACTGTATTTATTTCCCTCAACACTGTAATCTTACCTCCATTGAGGTAGACGACCTGAAAAAAACTAGCAGATATTTGTTTTTCTTTGTAAGTTTGACAGCAAGATGAGTCTGTGAATATTCTCATTCATCCAGGTCATAGTAACTATGGGTGGTAAAAGAGAGCAACTGGACTTGCTTGAAGATTCTTGAAGACGTTTCACCTCTCATCCGAAAGGCTTCTTCAGTTCTGTCTGACTGGTAGGGAGTATCAGGTATTTATCCTCTCATGGATGAAAAGCTCATCTAAGGTGTCGTTGAGTCATCCTGTTGGTGTAGGTCACTGGGGGCTGAATGTGAATGGCCTCGAGAGTCATTAGGGTGATCAATGGATTGCCCGTTAAGGTGATCAATGGAATGCTGATTCTCTCTGTCCTCCTGTGAGCCACTGAAAACAGCTGGGTTTTGGTGTGCATTCAGTTGTCTGGGAAGTGTGCCAAGGACTGCATTGTAGGTGGCTGATAAATTATGTCTTAGACCCCCACCTCTGTTCAGTGATGGCCGTTCCAGGTTGACAAAAATGGCTTCTTTAACTCCTCGCTCATACCAACGATCCTCTCTGGTTAAAATGCGTACGTTGGAATCCTGAAATGAGTGTCCTTTGTTGTTAAGATGAAGGTAGACAGCAGAGTCCTGGACTGAGGAACTGGCTCTCCTGTGTTGAGCCATACGCTTGTGAAGCAGTTGCTTGGTTTCACCAATATACGAGTCCGTGCATTGCTCACTGCACTGAATTGCATACACCACGTTGTCCTGTTTGTGTCTGGGTATTCTGTCCTTAGGGTGGACCAACTTCTGCTTCAGGGTGTTACTGGGTCTGAAACGTACCGGAATGTTGTGTTTGTAGAAGATCCTCCTGAGTTTCTCAGATAGACCAGAAATGTAGGGAATGACAATGTTCTTGCGTTTGTTCCTGTTATCCTCCTTGTCCATTATGTTCCTTTTCCTGCTCTTGAAGAAAGACCAGTTGGGATACCCACAGTTCTGAAGTGCTTTCCTGATGTGATTCTGCTCCTTCTCTTTTCCCTCTACCGTTGTAGGGATGTTCTGAGCCCTGTGTTGCAAGGTCCTAATGACCCCCAATTTGTGTTCCAGTGGGTGGTGAGAATCGAAGAGTAGGTACTGGTCCGTGTGTGTGGGTTTCCGGTAGACCTCGATGCTAAGGCTTCTGTCTTGTCTAATGTGTACATCACAATCCAAGAAGGCTAGATTATTCCCACTTATGTCCTCCCGAGTGAAATTGATGTTGATATCCACTGCATTGATGTGTTTAGAGAAGGCTTCCACTTCATGGGCTTTGATTTTAACCCAGGTGTCATCCACGTATCTGAACCAGTGGCTGGGAGCAACTCCTGAAAAAGTGGTCAAAGCTTTATGTTCCACTTCCTCCATGTAAAGATTGGCCACAATAGGGGACACCGGTGAGCCCATGGCACATCCATGCTTCTGTCTATAGAAACTTTCATTAAACTGGAATTAAGTGGTAGTCAGGCAGAGGTCAAGCAGGGTGCAAATCTGGTCTGTGGTGAGGTTCGTTCTATCCAGTAAGGTGTTGTCTTGAAGGAGTCGTTTTCTAACAGATTCAACTCCTTCTGTGGTGGGAATGCAGGTGAAAAGAGAAGTGACATCATAAGAAACCATGGTTTCATCTAAGTCTAGTTTGAGGTCTGCAACTTTAGTAGCAAAATCTTGGGAGTTTTTGACGTGATGTAGCGTATTCCCAACAAGAGGAGCCAGGATGGTGGCTAGGTGTTTGGCAATGTTATAGGTGACAGAGTTTATACTGCTGATGATAGGTCTGAGTGGAGCTCCTTCCTTGTGAATCTTGGGGAGTCCTTATATGAGAGGAACGGCTTCCCCGGGGTACAGTCTGTAGTACAGAGATCGGTTGATGGCTTGGTCCTTTTCTAGTTGTTGCAGGCAGCTAACAACTTTCTTTTTGTAACAACTGGCGGGGTCCCGTCTTAAGGTTTCATAGGTGGTTGTGTTGCTGAGGAGACTGGTCATCTTTGAGTGGTAGTCCGCTGTGTTGGGCCCTTCGACTGGTGCGGGAGTATGAGAGGACTTCCAGAAAACTGGCAGACTACAGGAACCACCTGCATTTCAACCTGAGATGCCGACAATCCAACATTATCCCCACTAGCCTACGCATGCATTCAGTGGTCAAAGGACACAGAGCTGAAATAATCCTACAGAAAGCCCAGAAGCAGCTTCTCAATGAGAGAGTGAGACAAGTACATTTCACCATCGATGCTCTCCAGAACAAGACTGAACTGATGTTTGAAGAGTTGGCAGTAATTCTTCCCAGTGAAGTTTTGGAACGAGTCTCTGATTTCGTGGAGAAGGCACAGATTTCACAACATACCAAAGGCAAGGAATGACAGATATGCAAATTCTAAACATTGCTGTCTAAAACCACCTCTTCCAGGAAGACAGAAGTGCTGACTTGGAGGAAGAAATCTGACCAGGCTACACAACCGGACATAGAAGAGAAATGGGTGAAGAACTTATCTGACAGGGTACTCACCCAACCAGAGAAAGATGTTTTATCCAAGGGACTTAACTTTGCAGTTTCACCAGAGCAGATACCAGTGGTAGATCTCATCACAGCCACAGATTCAGCCATCAGAAACAACAACCTGACCAACACAGAGGCAGAACAACTTAGACTGAAGGTATCAGCTGCTCTGTCCGGTGCAAAAGCACCCCCCTCCAACCTCACCAGCCAAGAAAGGAGGGCTCTTACATTGCTTCAAAGAGACCGGGACATCACCATCCTTCCTGCCAACAAAGGGAGATGCACAGTGGTGCTAAACACAGCGGACTACCACTCAAAGATGACCAGTCTCCTCAGCAACACAACCACCTATGAAACCTTAAGATGGGACCCCACCAGTTGTTACAAAAAGAAAGTTGTTAGCTGCCTGCAACAACTAGAAAAGGACCAAGCCATCAACCGATCTCTGTACTACAGATTGTACCCCGGGGAAGCCGTTCCTCTCATATACGGACTCCCCAAGATTCACAAGGAAGGAGCTCCACTCAGACCTATCATCAGCAGTATAAACTCTGTCACCTATAACGTTGCCAAACACCTAGCCACCATCCTGGCTCCTCTTGTTGGGAATACGCTACATCACGTCAAAAACTCCCAAGATTTTGCTACTAAAGTTGCAGACCTCAAACTAGACTTAGATGAAACCATGGTTTCTTATGATGTCACTTCTCTTTTCACCTGCATTCCCACCACAGAAGCAGTTGAATCTGTTAGAAAACGACTCCTTCAAGACAACACCTTACTGGATAGAACGAATCTCACCACGGACCAGATTTGCACCCTGCTTGACCTCTGCCTGACTACCACTTAATTCCAGTTTAATGAAAGTTTCTACAGACAGAAGCATGGATGTGCCATGGGCTCACCGGTGTCCCCTATTGTGGCCAATCTTTACATGGAGGAAGTGGAACATAAAGCTTTGACCACTTTTTCAGGAGTTGCTCCCAGCCACTGGTTCAGATACGTGGATGACACCTGGGTTAAAATCAAAGCCCATGAAGTGGAAGCCTTCTCTAAACACATCAATGCAGTGGATATCAACATCAATTTCACTCGGGAGGACGTAAGTGGGAATAATCTAGCCTTCTTGGATTGTGATGTACACATTAGACAAGACAGTAGCCTTAGCATCGAGGTCTACCAGAAACCCACACACACGGACCAGTACCTACTCTTTGATTCTCACCACCCACTGGAACACAAATTGGGGGTCATTAGGACCTTGCAACACAGGGCTCAGAACATCCCTACAACGGTAGAGGGAAAAGAGAAGGAGCAGAATCACATCAGGAAAGCACTTCAGAACTGTGGGTATCCCAACTGGTCTTTCTTCAAGAGCAGGAAAAGGAACATAACAGACAAGGAGGATAACAGGAACAAACGCAAGAACATTGTCATTCCCTACTTTTCTGGTCTATCTGAGAAACTCAGGAGGATCTTCTACAAACACAACATTCCGGTACGTTTCAGACCCAGTAACACCCTGAAGCAGAAATTGGTCCACCCTAAGGACAGAATACCCAGACACAAACAGGACAATGTGGTGTATGCAATTCAGTGCAGTGAGCAATGCACGGACTCGTATATTGGTGAAACCAAGCAACCGCTTCACAGGCGTATGGCTCAACACAGGAGAGCCAGTTCCTCAGTCCAGGACTCTGCTGTCTACCTTCATCTTAACAACAAAGGACACTCATTTCAGGATTCCAACGTACGCATTTTAGCCAGAGAGGATCGTTGGTATGAGCGAGGAGTTAAAGAAGCCATTTTTGTCAACCTGGAATGGCCATCACTGAACAGAGGTGGGGGTCTAAGACATAATTTATCAGCCACCTACAATGCAGTCCTTGGCACACTTCCCAGGCAACTGAATGCACACCAAAACCCAGCTGTTTTCAGTGGCTCACAGGAGGACAGAGAGAATCAGCATTCCATTGATCACCTTAACGGGCAATCCATTGATCACCCTAATGACTCTCGAGGCCATTCACATTCAGCCCCCAGTGACCCACACCAACAGGATGACTCAACGACACCTTAGATGAGCTTTTCATCCATGAGAGGATAAATACCTGATACTCCCTACCAGTCAGACAGAACTGAAGAAGCCTTTCGGATGAGAGGTGAAACATCTTCAAGAATCTTCAAGCAAGTCCAGTTGCTCTCTTTTACCACCCACAGCAAGATGAGCAGCTGACAAAGATATTAAAGTGATGATAAAAACATGCAGTGAAATCATTCAGGTCTAGGCAGATTTCAATCAAAGCAAGAACACCATGTCCTTTATTATTGGTGCATTTCATTTCATTGTACTGTATTGACTGTCAGAGACGCGGTTGGAGACAGATGCAAGTGCAGAAATGATCTTTATTAAGAAACGTGAAAACACACTGGCAAACAATCCAAAATGGCAGGCAATCTCATGAACGGAAACAAGCAAAAGGTCAGGCGAGGCACAACCAGACTATCACAGGCACAGAGAACAACGGAGACTAGGAACAGGCACAGAAATCAGAAAATCAGGAAATCTAACACGGAAAATAAGGCTCGGTAATATACACTGACGTAGCATAATACTTCGCACTGAAAGTGTGTTTTCTCAGTCTTTATATGGGCATGCCGATGCCTCTTGATCATGTTCAGGTGAGCCTCATTAATACCGCGCGTGCGGGAGTCCACTCGGTGCGCGTGCAGTCCATAGTGCGCCTGAAAGTCCTTCAGGTGCGTGCGCCAAAGCACGGAGGACTAACACTGACATTTAGTTTGGCAAACACTTTATAACATCCTCACCAGTAACTTTAGGCTCTATTATTATTATTATTATTATTATTATTATATTTTAAGAATGAAAGTTATGATTCAATATTTATGCTTATAAGCTATTTAGAATTATATATTATAAACAACTTATAAGAGTAACCAAATTCAGAAAAGGAAAAAAATAATCCATTAAAATGATAAAATCCAATCCAAAAAAAAAACTATTAAAATGATGAAAAATGACAAATACTCTGCTTTTATCAGCATGAAGTCAAAAAATTTTTTAAAAAAGTACTTGTTATAATTTGCGATGAAAATTATTTGTATACACTCAATTTTATTTTAATTATTTTTTTCTAAAAATATTTTAATAGCTAGATTTATTTCTCAATTATTAATAAGGGTTTATAATAAGGGTTTTATTTTTATTTTATTAAATGCTTTGTATGAGCATATAAACATCCTCTACTAGTAAAAAAAAGCTTTCATATAAAAGAGAAAAACAAATACAGCTTCTTTTTTATAGACAGATAGATAAGTAATGATATAGTATTATATATGTAAAATAGTAGACAAATGGGTTATAAACAAGATTTGAGATGAAGTCAATGTATAAACCTCAAATAATCATCTAATAATGTCAAGCATGTACAGAAAAAAAAAAACAAAATCTCCATCCACACTATCGATGTTGCAAACTGTTTAGCAATAAAGATTTTTCCCACCTCGTGTGTGAGTTTCAATTAGCTGTTTTAGATCCATAATGAAAAATATAGAGCTGAAATCATCCTGCAGAATTAATAGTATATTTTCTGCAGACAATGATATGGAAGGAAAAGAGCAGAATAATGTGACATAAATTACTTTCTATAAAATGTTTTCAACAATTCTGAAAAAAAATGAGAAAGAAAACTGGGGTAATGAAAGCGACTCAAACACAAGCTTGCATCAGTGAGCGGTTCTACCAAACACTTCTCATTAAAAATGCATTGAATAAATACTGAAAGTTTAAGAGAATGATTGCTATGTGAGAATTCAGTGAGCATTATTTACACATTTTTAATAATGCCTGACAACAGAAGAAGAAAAAAAGTCATGAAATATCTTGAAATATATTTAGTTTTCATATTGGAGCTGAAATTCAGAGTCTAATGTGATGTATTACTCACACTGCATGAAGCTGATCTCATGAATGGTCTCTAGCTCCTCCCATCATGTTAATGACAGCCTTCGTAGCTTTGCCTGCAAAATAAGTTGTGGAAAACATTAAAAATTTTCATCTCATCTCATTATCTCTAGCTGCGTTATCCTGTTCTACAGGGTCGCAGGCAAGCTGGAGCCTATCCCAGCTGACTACGGGCGAAAGGCGAGGTACACCCTGGACAAGTCACCAGGTCATCACAGGGCTGACACATAGACACAGACAACCATTCACACTCACATTCACACCTACGGTCAATTTAGAGTCACCAGTTAACCTAACCTGCATGTCTTTGGACTGTGGGGGAAACCGGAGCACCCGGAGGAAACCCACGCGGACACGGGGAGAACATGCAAACTCCGCACAGAAAGGCCCTCGCCGGCCATGGGGCTCGAACCCGGACCTTCTTGCTGTGAGGCGACAGCGCTAACCACTACACCACCGTGCCGCCCCATTACAAATTTTACAAGTGCAAATATGTTTACATTGAGACTGATCAGAAAACATATTGGTTTGTTGTAGGTGTGTCTATGAGTGAGTTATTTTCCTAAAACCGCATATCCTGAACTTAGGTACTGTCGAGCAAAGGGGTGGAGCAGGGCAGCCTTGTGTTAAAGGGCTACCCCTCTCACCACCCCAGTCAGATATTAGTAGTAGTAGTAGTAGTAGAACTAGTAGTCAGTGCAGTAACCTGTCCAATGATGTGAAACTGTATGTAGCAAATCTTGTTGAGATTTGAGGTCAGATAAATAATAACGAAACACACACAGTGAAGATCGTCAATGAGTGTACTGTTATTCAGGAACAAGAATGCTTAGCTAGCCTATGGCACAACTTTAACTTATTATGCTTCTCTCTCCCAGCATCCTCTTACTTTGCTTACTTTCAGCTAAGATCAGCCTTAAAAGCATATGGTGTTCCCTGGGACTCTCCCCTTCCCTCTCATCCCATGCTAGAATGGATCTTGCCTATATTTGGTAGATCGTCTGTCTCTAGCAAACTAACTGAACATAGTCTAAAGCCTCTGTCAATTGAATCTATTTGGAATAGGGAACTGGGAGAATTAGATGTGAATGTAGACTGGGATACTGTGTCGTCGAATTTAAGTTTAACCTCTAAGAATTTAGCTCATCAACTTATTCACTTTAAAGGGCTGATGACACGAACATGACTCTATGCAATTTCTTAAATAAACTATACAACACGGCAAACATGTTAGATTTCTGTTATAATTACGTGAAAAGAAGCTGTTGTTACACGAATATCCAACTTTTAATTGCACAGCGCAAGAAAACTGGGTCCGTGGCTCACGGCCATGTTGTGACGTCAGCGGAAGAACATGCTGCGGTTCACTGGCTGTTCTATTCTGGTTCTACTCAATGGAAATGGCGCATGAAAACGCCGGTGAACTCTCTAGTGCTAGCTCTTCCTCTTCTGGGAGTCTAGAATTGTGTTGATCTCTTCCGAATAGAATCTATGATAGCCTACCCTCTTTACCCTTTGCCTCTCGTTGCTAGGCGGCAGTTACATGAAAGCCGCAAGCTTTCACAAGCAAATACATGACTGATATCACGCCGACTGTATGATTACATTTATGATTATCATGTAGAATGTATAGCTCTACGTACCTTTATCTTGTGTCGTTTCACAACACATGTTCTGACAGGAGGACTGTCTTTGGATCCGGCATAGCTACGAGTAGATCCCCTCCGGAATACTGGCAGTGTTGCCAGGTTGGGAGGTTTCCCGCCCAGTTGGGCGGTTTCAAGTGCATTTTGGTGGGTTTTGAACATATTTTGGGCTGGAAAACTTCAGCAGTATCTGGCAACAGATACTGCTGACGTTTTCCAGCCCAAAATATGTTCAAAACCCACCAAAATGCACTTGAAACCGCTCAACTGGGTGGGAAACCTCCCAATCTGGCAACACTGTGTAGGCACTGCTGATGGTAGTAACACACGTTTGTGCTGAACTGAACACCCAAGAGATTCTTTTAAGCTGGGAAGGGTGTCAAAACAATCCAAATCGAAGTGTTCAGAGCACAGGACGGATGTTGGTGAGGGCTCCCACTTGTCACTGACTTGCTTCACCCACTTCGCATGCAGCTCAGGATCTCTGGGAAACTTGAATAAACTTACCCCATCCTTGTGGGTTTTGGAGCAAAAGCCGGCAACACAACGCGAAGGCATAATAACTATAACTATATTTTATATATATATATATATATATATATATATATATATATATATATATATATATATATATATATATAAATGTATAATAATGTCTAATAAAAATACTAATAATGATAAACTGAACACCTGTCACATCAACAACAAATTGGTAAGTTAGGAGGAAGGTTCTTTCACTGACGTCATATAGCTCCTCCTCCTCTTTCGTCTCCTGGGTGCTGCAGCCCTGTCAAATTTGCCCAAATAGCCGCGTTTTTTATCATAACTTGTAAAATAGGTGCCTTCGTGAATTAATATATGGATCATCGGGAATTACTTTTTATGTTATAAAACATCGCCAAAGATGTCAAAAACGTGTCATCAGCACTTTAAGACCATTCACAGAGCATACACCACACCCTATAAGAGATTCCAGATGAAACTACAGCCTTCGTATGACTGTCACATATGCAATAACACCTCACCTGGAACGTTTTTACACATGTTTTGGAATTGTCCAATCATATCTAACCTCTGGACCCATGTAAATTCTGTGTTATCTGATGTACTTGACATCCCTTATATTCCTAATCCTGGTTTCTGTCTCCTTAATGATACCTCTGACATCTCTCTAAAACAAAGTCAATGTAAAATGTTATTTGCTGGGTTCACATCTGCAAAGAAAACAATTACAAAACACTGGTTTACAGTCACGTGACTTATTCATGGCGGTGCAGACGTGAATTTACTGAGCTCCACTTACCACTCGTTACTTTAATGTTTTCTGGAGGCAAATTATGCTGAACTACGTTACAACATCGAAATCGGCAGTACCACACACCAGTGGTCCCACCAAAGACGCCGAAAGTTCCCCGCAGAAGAAAAGATTCAGGGATTCATCGACTAGCATATCAAGAGCCGAGCTGGAAAGCGCCATCTTAGCAGGAGTGAACCAAGCGCTATCTGAACAGAGAACGGAGCTAAACACCATTGTCACCACCGCGGTCAAAGCCGCTTTGGATGATGTTCTCCTACCGCAAATATCTGACCTAAGACTTGAATTGAAAAATACCAATGACACTTTAGCTACAACCACAGACCAAATCGAACAGCTTGAGAAATCTGTGAAGCGTGTTCAGTCAAGATGTGATTCTACACAGGCAGCGGCTAGGCAGGACAGGGACCAGGTCACAGCTATGAGGATGGCAATCGACGAGCTACGCAACAAACTGGCTGAAATGGAAGACCGGAGCAGGAGATCTAATCTTTGTTTAGTCGGACTGAGTGAAGGTGCGGAAGGTGACAACTGCATCGCATTCTTAAAGAAAAACCTGGTCAAATGGATCCCTGCTCTCATGGGGCAAGACATCAGGATAGAACGAGCACACCGCGTATACGGCGATAAGTCCAGCCGGCCTCGTACAATCATATTCAAACTGCTGGATTACAATGACAGACAAGCCATCCTTAGCGGCGCGAGAGCGGTGCCTTTAGTTAAGCATGGCTCGGACACTCTCCGTTTCTTTCCAGACTTCAGTGCTGACACCACCAAGAAGCGAAAGGCTTTCACTGAAGTGAGGAAGAAAATCGAGTCATTTGGGATCGAAACATTCCTCCAATACCCGGCCACCCTGAAGATCACTTACCACGGAAGACAAACACTGTGCCACTCACCAGCTGAAGCAGAGCAGTTCCTCCTCACCAACAACCTCACCTACAGACAGGCTGCCAGCGCTACACCAAGAGGAAAGAGGGGCGCAGCTGTGGATGATGCCCAGACCTCCGAGATTGATAAAAACGCAGAACTCCAGATGGACACACTCGAACAACCTGCTTTCACCGCAAGCAATGCTACTGAAGTAACATCTGTCTCTCCATCTAGCTAAGTCCGTGAGTTAGCTTAACATATGGGTATCTGCGTTGACATTGAAAGGCTCTTGATGGTAAGCCGTTTTCTTTTTCTTTCTTGCCCCCTTTTTTTTTTTTAAAATGATACAGTGCTTTCATTTCGCGTTGTTTGATTCATCATTCTCGCAACGACATTACGACAGTGGACTTTTTTGGCTGGCTTGTAGTAAGCTACAGTAATTTGTTTTATCATTCTGATGAAAAATGCAATATTAAGCCTATTTGCTTTCCTTTTCATTTCTCAACATAATGCCCATGTAACGAGTGGGGAGGGTGTGGGATTGCGCCGCTATGAGGAGCCACGACTCAATGTTTTCTCTTTTTTTACTGGCCAATGGGGCCTTTCAAACAGACTCCTTGCGGCCCGTAAAACTTTTGTATACAGTTATGCGTGTTGTTGCTTTTGTTATTTGTTTAGTGTGTCTGGCAGCTGTTAACTTTTTTCTTGTCTGGCTTTGCACGATGTCCGAGGGCAATTTTGTATTACTGTTTCTCAATCCTATGACACTCTTATTTAATAGACTAAACCATGTCTAGCCTAAATATTCTATCCTGGAATGTGCGCGGTCTTAACACGCCTGTGAAGAGAACGCGATGCTTAGAGTTTTTGAACAGAAAATCAGTTTCCATAGCCCTAATTCAAGAATCCCACTTGAAAGAGGCAGATGTAAATCGCTTTCAGAACAAGAATTATAAGTTGTTGGCATACTCTTGCGCTTCCAATAAGACAAAAGGTGTACTGATATTGGCTAAAAGGTCTTTGCAGGTAGCTATAAATTTAGCAGGTGGAGATGACCTTGGTCATTTTGTCTATGTAGTTATCACAGTACACCACACCAAATACCTACTGTCATCTATTTATGCTCCAAATGACCCCGACCAACATTTTTTTAACAATATCATAGAAACGTTACTACAATTCAGTGACCACAATACCATCATAGGGGGGGATTTTAATGCATCCATTCATTTAGGATTAGACCGCTCTTCTAATACACCCAACTTATCTGCCTCTCTGTCCTCTTCTCTCCTAAATACTTTTGTTACAGAAATGAATGTAGTCGACCCATGGCGTATTCAAAATCCCCTTGTGAAAGAATACACTTTTTATTCATCAAGACACAAATCGTTTTCCAGAATTGATTATATTTTTGTCAGTACCCCCTTACTTCAGTGCTTCAATTCTATTGACATACTGCCTATCTTGATCTCTGACCACTCTCCCATTATTTACACTATCACCCCTGTGCCCACAGCTGCCAAACCCTGTAGATGGCGCTTCAATGACTCATTGCTGTATGATAGAATGTTTCTAGATCAATTAAAAACAGGGCTTGTGGAATTCCTGGAACTTAATACAGAGCAATGCCCTAACCCCCAGATGCTGTGGGAAGTTACAAAATGCTTCATACGTGGGTACTGTATTGCCTTTTCTTCAAAAACTAAAAGACTTAAAAACATACGCTTTATTGACCTGGAAGAAAAAATCAAGTCTTTGGAACATGAGCAGGCCCAATCGTTCTCAGATGATGCATGTCAAAAGTTAATGTCTTTGAAACTAGAATATAACCGTCTGTCAATGTCCAAAGCTGAGTTTATTATTCACAGAACTAAACAGAAATATTACTTTCATTCAGATAGAACTAGTCACCTACTTGCATTGAGGCTGAAAGACTCAGAGTCTAAAGCGAATATAGATCTAATAAGAAATAAAGATGGAAAAATCGACACTGATCCCAGAGCTATTAATAACACCTTCAAAGAATTCTACTCCAAATTGTACTCTTCTGAGGTGGTCCTTGACAAAGATTCATGCAAAAAATTCTTAGAAAATCTTGACCTTCCTGTGCTCTCAGCAGAGGATCAAGAAATTCTTGAAGAACCTATAACCCTAGAGGAACTGTATAAGGCAGCCAAGTCACTTAAAAAGGGAAAATCCCCAGGCCCCGATGGCATCCCGTGAGAATTATATCTGGCCGTCTGGGATTTGGTAGGTCCTATCATACTGGATTCCATGAATTATGCTATAGAACATGGTACCCCTCATCGAGATCAAAACACTGCACTTATTATTTTGTTACAGAAGAAAAATAAAGATCCACTAGATTGCTCTAGTTACCGCCCCATATCTTTAATCAATAGTGATATCAAAATTCTAGCTAAAGCTTTGGTCTCCCGTATTGAGCTCATTATGGATAGTCTTATACATTATGACCAAACTGGGTTTCTTAGAGGGCGGCTAGCCTCCGACAATATGCGCCGCCTACTACACATTATCGAACATGCTCACACATATCCCAACACCTGCGCAGTTTTTTCCCTAGACGCGCTCAAGGCTTTCGACAGACTTGAACTTGACTACTTATGGACTGTATTGCATCACTTTGGTTTTGGCCCCAAGTTTATAGGTACTATCCAGACTCTTTACAAAAATCCTACAGCCTCCATTTCAACAGGCACTAAACATTCTGCACCCTTCCCACTTCGAAGAGGATGCCGTCAAGGCTGTCCTCTATCACCTCTCCTTTTTGCTCTGTCATTGGAACCATTAGCACAGGCCCTTAGGCAAAGCCCAGTTATTTCCCCTGTTACATTGTATGGTTCACATCATCACGTATCATTGTATGCAGATGACATAATTTTGTACCTATCCAACCTAAATGTATCTATACCAAGCGTGTTAGAATTATTTAATGAATTTAGTACTATGTCAGGTTACAAAATTAATTGGGATAAATCATCTCTAATGGCCCTTAATACCATCTCACAACACATTAGCCTCCCTACCAACATTGTATTTACTAAATCATTCACTTATCTTGGAATTAAAATAATGGATTCTTTGCCAAAGATCATCCATATGAACTTCAGTGAGATGAGTCAGAAGATAAAACTTGATCTGCAGCGATGGACTAATCTTAAAATCTCAATGCAAGCCAGAATCAGTACAGTCAAAATGAATGTTCTACCAAGACTTAACTTTTTGTCTTTTATGATCCCATGCATACCGCCTCCAAAATATTTTGAAGATTTGAACTCCGCAGTATCTAAATTCATCTGGAGTGGCAAACAACCTAGGTTGCGTTTTTCAGTCTTGCAGCGCACAAAATTAGATGGGGGGCTTGCACTTCCTAATTTTAAACTTTATTTCTGGGCATTTCAAATCAGAGCTATGCGCACTTGGGCAGACCCTAAAAGTGCAGTATCATGGAGAAGTATAGAATCTGCTCTAGCGCATCCCCACAGGCTTCAAGATTTACCTTTCACAGGGGTTGGGCATCGTAAATCTTATACTAAATTGGGTAGTATTGTTTCATCAACATTAGCTGCCTGGAATAGTGCTGAAAAAGCATCGGGTCTCTCAAAGAAATTATTTACACAATCACCGCTATGGAATAATTTCAACTTCCTGTCAGATCATAAACCTTTTGTTTATCCTCTGTGGTCATCCAGGGGTATTTTCACGTTTTCTAATTTATTTGGTGCAAATGGTTTGCGCACATTCCAGGATATCCAACAAGAATATAATTTACCAGGATTCTCATTCTTCTTGTACCTCAGGTTGCGTTCAGCCATGAAAGCTTATGGTGTCCCATGGAACTCAGCTTTAAATGACCACCCAATGTTTTGTTGGATTAATCCCATTAAGTGTTCAAGGGGTGCAGTCACTAGAATTTATAATTTTTTACTTACTAGCATTCAAAAACCTATACAGATTCTATCAAAATGGGACCTGGAACTTTCTTGGTTGGGATTCAAACCGGATTGGGAAATAGTGTGGTCAAATCTTTGCCTCACTTCTAAAAATCTTAGTCATGTACTTATCCATTTTAAGACTATCCACCGTTTCTATCATACACCCTATAAACGATATCTCATGAAACGTGTAACCCATCCTCACTGCAGCATCTGTAACACAGGAACTACTGGTACATTTCTACACATGTTCTGGGACTGTCCAGTTATTCAACGCTTTTGGAACTATGTCATCCGTGTGTTACGTGATCTCACAGGACTGGACTTTGACTTGGACCCTTGCTTACTTTTGCTTAATGATGATTCAATGTATGATTTTTCTCTGTGTGAAAAAAGAGTGTTGATGTCAGGGTTCACTGCTGCTAAGAAGACTATACTGCAGCAATGGATACACCCAGACACAAATCTTAGAAAATTTTGGATAGCTTCTTATCACTATATAGTTTGTTTGGAAGGTACAACTGCAAAGATTAACAAGGCAAAGGAAACCACTGTAAATACTTGGATGAGCATAGCTGCTGCCCTTAACGACCTTCTATGAATACCTCTTTCTCTTTGTGTTCGCTGCCAACACAAGTTAAGTGTCCTGTATTTTTAATTTAATTTTATTTTATTTTATTTAGTGCTTTATCCTGAAAGTAGCCGTCTTGGGTTTGTATGTATGTTTTAAAATATAATAAAAAGATGATCACAAAAAAAAAAAAAAACACTGGTTTACTCCTGATATCTGTATGAAGTCATTCTGGATACAAAGCCTTCTTAGAATTGTTAATCTTGAACTTACTACTGTGAGACTGAATAAAGCCCGACCTGCTACCGTAGAAGCCTGGGAAAACTTCTCATCCGATATAATTTCTTGGATGAGACGATAATGTACACTCACACACTAATCCTTTTTTATGTCTTTGTTGCTGCTTGTTTTGCTTTTGGTACTTCACTATTGCTGTACACAGTGCTATTTAATATGTCTGTGACCCCACCCCCACCCCCCTTGTTGAAAATCAATAAAATGTTGATCACAAAAAAAAAAGAATCCTTAGCTAGCGAATACAGAAATAAACTATTTTATTCTATCCACATTCACTGGATATGAGCAATCGCATGCTCTAATTGGCTACTCAACTACTTGGCTATCAGCTCATATACCATGAGTAGAGAAAAACAAAATGGTGGAGCGTGTTGCTGAACCAACCGAGGATGAAATAAAAAAAACTCTACTCGAAAACAAAACCACAAAATATACAAAAAAGCAACAAAATATGTGATGAAAGTATTTGATGGTAAAAACATATCTTTTTTATTTTTCAAGAATTATTATTATTGCATTTTTCACAAATTGCTACTGTCATTTCACCGGTTTGTTTACATCCTAAGTGGAAATTATTTTGTCGGACGTTTTGTATAAAGTTTTAATTGATCAAATTTGCAAAAAAATAAAAATGCTGTTTCTCAAAATCCAGTGAATGTGGATAGAATAAAACAGTCATTCCACTCTATCTTGTCATGCATGGCTGAGAGCCAATTTGGAACTACATACTTCATCAGCTATCAGCTCATATACAACTCAATTTCATGGAATAACTGTTAAATGTATCCCAACTTACCTCAATGAACAAGCATGAGAGCAAACCCAAAGCAAAAATGATTATTCATGTTTATGTCAATGAGCTGTTATTATAGAAACATTAACATATTAGAATAAAATGGTTTAAGTTTCAACTTCATGGCTGAGTTCTGTGAGTTCACAGGAGATGCATTTAATCCTGATATTATATCAATCCTGGTACACTGCGCATTCATGTGTTGGGGTGGTTGTGCAGTTTTTCCCTGCATGCTGAACCTCTGAGTCTCACTGCAGCTTGGACCTGAAGGACAGGCGGAAGTGAAATGATAGCTTTTAAACCCCGGGGGAAATCAGGAGGCAGTGTCCATCTCCGCAACAGAGTGACGCTGATGACATGCTCAGCACTGCCACTGCTCTCATCCCTTCAGTTTCATCTGCCTCGAGCACAATTTCGCATGAAATAAAATGAAAAAGAAAAACTCCAGCATATAGCTGTTTCATGCATTATGTGTGAGTGATATTTTCACTACTTTGTTTCTATTCAAGGTTGAACATCAGCGTGAATGTTGTGTCTTAGCCGTGGTGTAAGTGGTGCATTCTTGAAATTACAGAAAATAAACTGAAGCACTGGTTATACAATACACTCACCAGCCACTTTAATAGGAACTTGTTGATTCTCAGATTCCTGTTCTTGGCTGCAGGACTGGAACCCAATGTGTTCTTCTGCTGTTGCATGCTGAGATGCTTTTCTGCTCACCACGATTGTAAAGAGTGATTATATGAGTTACTATATCCTTCCTGGCAAAAAAGCTTGAACCAACCTGTCCATTTTCCTCTGAGCTCTCTTATCAACAAGGAGTTTGTTTCCACCCACAGAACTGTCACTTATTCAATGGGTTTTGTTTTTCGCACCATTCTGTGTAAACTCTAGAGACTGTTGTGTGTGAAAACCCCAGGAGATCAGCAGTTTCTGAAATACTCAAACCAGTCCATCTGGCTCAAACCAACACCCATGCCACAGTGAAAGTCACACTTTGAGATCACAATTTTTCCCATTCTGATGTTTGAAGTGAAAATTAACTGAAGCTCTTGATTTGTATCTGCATGATTTGATGCATTGTGCTGCTGTCAAGGGATTGACTGATTAGAGAACCGCATCAAACAGCCGGTGGATGTTGGGGGTGTTCCTAATAAAGTGGCCAGTGAGTGAACATACAGTACGGCATACTCTCTTTGTAAAAGCCTTTTATATATATATATATATATATATATATATATATATACACACACACACACACACGAGGACACGAGGGTATATATATTGGGGAGGAACCAAGGAACCAATCATGTAACGTGTAGCATTGTAGAAGGGAAGAAGATGGCTGTCGCCATACTACCACAACGACTGAGGGAGTTGGACCTTTATAGGCAGATGATAGAAGCTGAGGAGCAGCACGAAGCGATATTGTTCTTCAGCCGAAAGACAGATGCAGAATGCTGCAGACACACTGGTTTTATACCCACTCCTGGCTTGCATCACACGCAGGTGACAATCACGTGCGTCACACATGCTTCACAAGTGCGGCCCGAACTCATAGCGCAGGAAACTGGTAAAATGCAAGTAGCATGCACTCCACACTCATTGAACATGCACTGATCACGTGCATCAGACATACGCTTTCCACGGGCTAAAGGCACAATTTTTCACATGCCTCGAAGAAGTCAGGCGTGCAACCTGTACTTGACAAGTACTTTGCCCATACTCCTCCCCCAAACTTTCCCCCGGGTTCACCGCGACCCTGCAGCACGGCTGCAAACTACCAAATCCTGTGACCCGTGTGTGTCCAAAACACTCATGGCGGGTTGTAAGTGTGGCATTAGTTTCATACCTGAAATCTTTACACCCGAGTTATTTTCTAGTGATTTTTTTTGTTTGTTTTTTGACACATGATTTGTTTACTTTTGTTTTCTGCCTATTTCTGCATGATTTGTTTATTTTCCCATCCAGGACATACTTTTTTTTTTGTCGACTCATCATTTTTGTCACATGCAATTTCAGGTCATTAACATGTTGAATTGCACTTTCACATGTTTTTCACATGTAACCACTGATTACTCACACAATCACATGTTAAAAGTTTGTATGTTTCCATAAGGACCTGATTGGATACAGGCCATTTCATCCAATGACCATTTCGTCCAATACCATTTCATCCAATAGTTAAGACATTTTGTCCAACGCCTTTTTCATATGCACTATCAATTATTTCATATTTCAGGTATTTGTTTGTTCGAAAAAAGGAGGAATTCTCAATGGAATTTGACCGAAGCAAAACACATTTTTGCAAAATGAAAACAAAACCATTTTGCAAAAAAAAAAAAAAAGTGTTTTGCTTCGGTCAAATTCCATGAATACCATGGAGCTTTGGGTAATGACCGAAAGAACAAGATCGCGGATACAAGCGGCCGAAATGAGTCTCCTTCGCAGGGTGGCTGGGCGCTCCCTTAGAGATAGGGTGAGAAGCACAGTCACTCGGGAGGAGCTCGGAGTAGAGCCGCTGCTCCTCCACATCGAGAGGAATCAGCTGAGGTGGCTCGGGCATCTTTTTCGGATGCCTCCTGGACGCCTCCCTGGGGAGGTGTTCCAGGCATGTCCCCCCAGGGGGAGGCCCCGGGGAAGACCCAGGACACGCTGGAGGGACTATGTCTCTCGGCTGGCCTGGGAACACCTCGGTGTTCTTCCCGAGGAGCTGGCCAAGGTGTCTGGGGAAAGGGAAGTTTGGGCTTCCCTGCTTAGACTGCTGCCTCCGTGACCCGGTCCCGGATAAAGCGGAAGAAGACAAGATGAGACGAGACGAGAAAACAAAACCAGAAAAGATGGGAATCAGCGAGTGTCAACTTCAGGCACGTTCGACTGGGGCCACTTGTGGGGAGAAATCATTTTTATTCTACCCAATTACATAGAAGATCTATACTCGCATTTGCCAGATATCCTTGGCAAGTGCAAGATATGAGATATGATATCCAGATATGAGAAAATGTGCATTTTCTCAGTTTTTATATAGGCACGCTGATGCCTCTTGAACATGTGCAGGTGAGTCTCATTAACAGCATGTGCGCGAAAGTCCGCTCGGGTGCGCTCCAGACTGCGTGCACGCCGAGCAGCTCTCGCACGCATGCTGTTAATGAGGCTCACCTGCACATGATCAAGAGGCATCGACATGCCTATATAAAGACTGAGAAAACGCACGTTCAGTGCAAAGTATTACACCACATCAGTGCACATTACCGAACCTTATTTTCCATGTAGAGTCCCTGGGTTTCTGATCCTGTTTCCTGTTCTTAGTTTCTGTTTTTTGTCTTTGCCTGATTTAGCCTGTTTGTGCCTCGCCTGACCTTTTGCTCATTTCACATTTCCGAGATTGCCTGCCGTTTTTGATCGTTTGCCTGTGTTTTTGTTAGTGCTTAATGCACTCCCTTAAATGAATTATGGTTTGTTTATATCTCGATCTTGTCGCACATATAAAATAATTGATAGTGCATATGAAAAAGGCTTTGGATGAAATGTTTCAACTATTGGAGGAAATGTCTCAACTATTGGATGAAATGGCAT
Source organism: Neoarius graeffei (assembly GCF_027579695.1). Classification (NCBI taxonomy): domain Eukaryota; kingdom Metazoa; phylum Chordata; class Actinopteri; order Siluriformes; family Ariidae; genus Neoarius; species Neoarius graeffei. Next base: position 68,510,684 of record NC_083571.1, read on the forward strand.
TGGATGAAATTGTCATTGGGCAAAGTGTCCTGATCCCACCTGATCTGCACAGTTACCGTCTCAGAGGTCGCCATATTGTTTCAGGTCTGTAATTTCCTCTATTTCAATTCGCCTCACATTCACCGTGCAGTAAGAGATTGGAAAATAATCAAAACTAGATTAGGGGAAGTCACGAGACGAGAACGTCGGTCTGGTTTTGATCCTAATGGCACATGGCACAAAGAGCATTAACCAGATTCACGACGGAATTTATTCTGTTCATTTCGTTAACCTTATTGAAGACGGGAATTGAAGAAGCCGCTGTGTGATTTATCAGCCGTCGCAGCTGCGACAAATCACCAGCGTTCTGCTTATTAAAACTGATGCTTTAAATCTCTAACGGGTGTGTTCAGCTCGTTACATCGCCCTTTTAATAAATCTGTCATGTTCTGCTGTTTTTGTTCCCTCTCCACCAAACATTCACACCCTCTACTGTATTAAACAGGTCACAGGAGTTAATCAGCTGACTAGTGCATTGCTGTGTGTGTGTGTGTGGGGGGGGGGGGCCCTCAGGGGCCAGAAATCAATTTGGCCAGGATCTCCTGTTGCATATGGTTATGTCTCATAAATGCAAATAACAATTTAGACAGATGTGTTCTTGGCAGAAGCCACAGTGTCTACTTTAATGAACTGTCCGTCTGCGCACGTCTGCGCTTCAATCAATCAGACACCACGGGTGTGACACCGATAACACACCATAGAGTGAAACGCCACAGGAGATCAGAGAGAGAAATGGTTATGGGGCTCACACTCACTATAATCATGAGTCTGCCTGGAGATAGAAAAGCAAGTTCATAAAGTTCAAGGTCATTTCACAACACAGAAAAGTTACATGATCTTCACAGGTCAAATTTACATTTTACATGCCTAAACACATCACACATTTTTCAGATTTAGTGCAAATGCTTTTATTACCACGTAATTTTTTTTCACATGATTAATTTAGTTTTTACTTACTTATTATCTGAATTATTTATGAAAAGCCACTACAGCTTACAGTCATATTTATCACGCATTTATTAATCATTAGTTATATTTAAAAGACTTATAATCATAAATTCCAATAATGTTCAGGCCCAAATTAAGTTGTTTAGTGCATTAAGTATAGTCCTTTTTTTAGTCAGGTGCTGAGATTATAAATAATTTCTTTAGGCTGTCCATGTGGTACCATGAAGAGCAGCAGCGAGAGATTCTCAGGTGAGGAAGCTCCAAGCTGAAGTAGAGCATCCGGATGGATCAGGAAGGTATAGAGGGCAGAAGGAGTCAGGATTACAGGTATCTCAGGATTAACATGTAGCTTAACAGAGAGGGATAGACAAAGGTTGTGAGGGATAGCGAGAATACAGATCATTAGGCATGTTCTTGTCCTATAAGGGTTTAAGATGTACATAGTGCTCTCAGTGCAAGCAGGAACTCTGACAAAACTAGCTATGGCAGCGTAACTAAAAAGGAGAGCCAGAAGGTAAAACAAGCCTGAGTGAATGAGTGGGGCTTGACTAAACAAATATGATTTCAGCCTAGACTTAAACAATGAGACAGTGTCTGAGTCCTGAACACTGATTCGAAGGCTGTTCCAGAACTGTGGGGCTTTGTAAGTGAAGACTCTGCCCCCTGCATTAGCCTTCACTATACAAGGTATCAACAAAGATCTTGCACCTTTTGATTAAAATGGCTGTGGTGGATCATAAAAGACCAAAAGTTTGGCCAGGTACTTTGGTGTGAGATCATTCAGTGCTTTATAGGTCAATAGTAATATTGTATAGCACTAAATCATCGTAAAAATAAACAGTATTATATTTTATACTGCAAAATCTTCTGGTTCTAGTAAGGACTTTTGCTGCTGGGTTGTTAACAAACTGGAGCTTGTTTATGCACCGACTTGAACATCCAGACAGTAAGCCATTACAACAATTCAAGCTTGAGATATTGTGATAACAAAAGCATGAACTAGTTGTTTTTTTGTTTTGTTTTTCCTTGCAAAATCTCTAAGATGAAAGAAGGCTATCTATATAGCTGCAAATGAAAGACTGGAGTCAATAATCACCCCAAGGTCTTTTACTGCTGCACATGAAGAAACAGAAAGGCCATCCAGAGTTACTTTGTAATCAGAAAACCTACTTTTATCTGTATGTGGTCCTGGTATATGGAATCAATTTTGTGCCAAAATGTTCATGCAATACTTTTGAAGTATCAAACAAAAATGACAAATCAAAATACAAAAAAACAAAAAGTCAATTTTTTTAGACTGGCAAACAAATTATTTGTGTAATCGTGCAAAATATCAGTCTATTACTCTTCAGAAACCTTTTATTTTTGTTCCGCGTCTTTTTTTGTTTGACGTAATTTATTTTGGTTGCGATTCCAGCTTTCTCGTTTGCGCTCCCTGACTTTTTGCTTGCAGTTTTGGCACAAACTTCACGTATGGGTGGGCTGTCCAGGAATGCATTCCCATTGGCTAACTTGTGTTTGTCTGACAGCTACGCTCAGCCATTCCCTACTCGGATTCTGGCGGACTGTTTGACGAGTAGCCGATCCATTGACGGTAAACAAGGATCGAGTGGACTTCAGTGGCGACTATGATATTGAATTAATTCAACAAAGTGTAAATTCAATATCACGTTGCCACTGAAGTCCACTCGATCCTTGTTTACCGTCAATGGATCGGCCACTCGTCAAACAGTCCGCCAGAATCCGAGTAGGGAATGGCTGAGCGTAGCTGTCAGTCAAACACAAGTTAGCCAATGGGAATGCACTCCTGGACAGCCCACCCACACGTGAAGTTTGTGCCAAAACTGCAAGCAAAAAGTCAGGGAGCGCAAACGAGAAAGCTGGAATCGCAACCAAAATAAATTACGTCAAACAAAACTGAGAAAGACGCGGAACAAAAATAAAAGGTTTCTGAAGAGTAATAGACCAAGGGCGTAAAAACAGTGTTGATATTGGTGGGGACATAATTTGGCCAAGCGCCCCAGTGCGCCATGGTTGTCGCACGAAATGTGGCCTACACTGTACAAATGATTGGTTGTCCATTCCTTTGTGTTATTTTGATTTTTAGCACCAGGTACACTTAGTCTTAGACTTAGGCTAACATCTGCATGTATACGGGCAATACATTATCACTCAGAGAAAGTGGACATTGAAGTTGCTGTGAATTTCACTGTAGTGGATGACCTACCCAAAATACAACAACACAATCAATCAAAATTATGTGCTGCTGCTTCATTTTCACACAACTTTTACTATTTTCACACATTTGAAACATCATGTGCTTCCTTTTGAGTTACTGCAATTTCAGAATCTGGAAGTAATGTAGGTATGGGTGGTAGAAGTGTGAAGAGTTTTGGTAGTTGTAGTGCATTTTGCAAAAATGTTTATTCATTAAGTTGAAAGGGTTAAGTGACAATTGTTTCACATTTTTGCATTTTCACATTTTATTGCAGAGGTTACATACATACACACATGCATATACATGCAAACAATGAGCAAGAAAAAAGTAAATATAAGTAAACATTTAGCATTACCTACAAGCATTTATTAGTGTGTGTGTGAGTGAGAGAGAGAGAGAGATTGCAAACAGAAACTCCCTGCTGTTACAGTAAATATAAGTAAACATTTAGCATCACCTACAAGCATTTATTAGTGTGTGTGTGTGTGTGTGTGTGTGTGTGTGTGTGTGTGTGTGAGTGAGAGAGAGATGGTGTATACAACTGCTAGATGTTAAGGTGTTTTAAGGTGTTTTTGCCTTCTGAGGCAGAAGCTAAACAATTGGAGTCGAGCGCTTGGCAGAAGAAAACGTCACTGTCTGAAGAGGTTCTCTAACAAGGCTATTTTGTTTTGAATAGCTTACCGTTGACTGGGTAAAATAATGTCTTATGTCCTCCTTACGTTTTCTTTTATTGCCCGACATCACTGCCTGTGTGCTGTTTTGCTGTAGCAGCGAGCTGGATGCTGATTTTACCGCTTGCTACTGCTTACAGCCAATGACAACAAAAAAACATAGCAACGTCAAGGCAACGGGAGGTGGGCCAATCAAAAACCATAGCAACGTCAAGGCAACGGGAGGTGGGCCAATCAAAAACCATAGCAACGTCAAGGCAACGGGAGGTGGGCCAATCAAAAAACCACAGCAACGTCAAGGCAACGGGAGGTTGGCCAATCAAAAAACCACAGCAACGTCAAGGCAACGGGAGGTGGGCCAATCAAAAACCATAGCAACGTCAAGGCAACGGGAGGTGGGCCAATCAAAACTTGATAAAGCTTTTTTACCAGTCCCCACCAATAGTCAGCCGTCTTTGAGAGGTCTGTTCACAACTGAAAATCAGCTGGAAGCGATACCGCGTTTGGTGTTTTTATTCAGCGTTTCCCGCATCGCGGCTTCTCCATTCAAAAATGGTATGGACATTTTAAACTCAGCTGAATATTGATATGGACGCGTCCATACGCATTTTTACGCCCATGAATAGACTGATATTTTGCACGATTACACAAATAATTTGTTTGCCAGTCTAAAATAATTGACTTTTTTTGTATTTTGATTTGTCGTTTTTAAACATTTTAGCACAAATTGATTCCATACTGGTACAAGTATGTCTGTCTAGTCAGAAATAAGTAGAAGAAAATTACTCAGCTTCCATTGTCTGACGTCTTTTAAACACTTTTCCCAACTTTATTAAATGACTGGTGTGTCTCATCGGCCTAGTAGTGAAAGCTAACGTAACTTTTATATAACCCTTTGTCATTAAGTCACTGAACTACATTAACTTTGTTTATGTGTAAAATCTGCCATACAAATTCCATGTCACTGTTGCGATAGAAAACATAATGTATGAGAACGAATGTATTAATATATACAGTGGTGCTTGAAAGTGTGTGAACCCTTTAGAATTTTCTATATTTCTGCATAAATATGACCTAAAACATCATTAAATTTTCACACAAGCCCTAAAAGTAGATAAAGAGAACCCAGTTAAACAAATGAGACAAATATATAATACTTGGTCATTTATTTATTGAGGAAAATTATCCAATATTGCATATCTGTGAGTGGCAAAAGTATGTGAACCTTTGCTTTCAGTATCTGGTGTGACCCCCTTGTGCAGCAATAACTGCAACTAAATGTTTCCGGTAACTGTTGATCAGTCCTGCACACCGGCTTGGAGGAATTTTAGCCCATTCCTCCGTACAGAACAGCTTCAACTCTGGGATGTTGGTGGGTTTCCTCACATGAACTGCTCGCTTCAGGTCCTTCCACAACATTTCCATTGGATTAAGGTCAGGACTGTGACTTGGCCATTCCAAAATATTAACTTTATTCTTCTTTAACTATTCTTTGATAGAACGACTTGTGTGCTTAGGGTCGTTGTCTTTCTGCATGACCCACCTTCTCTTGAGATTCAGTTCATGGACAGATGTCCTGACATTTTCCTTTAGAATTCACTGGTATAATTCAGAATTCATTGTTCCATCAATGATGGCAAGCCATCCTGGCCCAGATGCAGCAAAACAGGCCCAAACCATGATACTGCCACCAACATGTTTCACAGATGGGATAAGGTTCTTATGCTGGATTGCAGTGTTTTCCTTTCTCCAAACATAACGCTTGTCATTTAAACCAAAAAGTTCTATTTTGGTCTCATCACATTTTTCCAATAGCCTTCTGGCTTGTCCACATGATCTTTAGCAAACTGCAGATGAGCAACAATGTTCTGTTTGGAGAGCAGTGGCTTTCTCCTTGCAACCCTGCCATGCACACCATTGTTGTTCAATCTTCTCTTGATGGTGGACTCATGAACATTAACATTAGCCAATATGAGAGAGGCCTTCAGTTGCTTAGAAGTTACCCTGGGGTCCTTTGTGATCTCGCTGACTATTACACACCTTGCTCTTGGAGTGATCTTTGTTGGTCGGCCATTCCTGGGGAGGGTAACAATGGTCTTGAATTTCCTCCATTTGTACACAGTCTGTCTGACTGTGGATTGGTGAAGTCCAAACTCTTTAGAGATGGTTTTGTAACCTTTTCCAGCCTGAAGAGCATCAACAACGCTTTTTTTGAGGTCCTCAGACATCTCCTTTGTTCGTGCCATGATACACTTCCAAAAACATGTGTTGTGAAGATCAGACTTTGATAGATCCCTGTCGTTTAAATAAAACAGGGTGCCCACTCACACCTGATTGTCATCCCACTGATTAAAAACACCTGGCTCTAATTTCACCTTCAAATTAACTGCTAATCCTAGAGGTTCACATACTTTTGCCACTCACAGATATGTAATATTGGATCATTTTCCTCAATAAAAAAAGACAAAGTATAATAATTTTGTCTCATTTGTTTTACTGGGTTCTCTTTATCTACTTTTAGGACTTGTGTGAAAATCTGATGATGTTTTAGGTCATATTTATGCAGAAATATAGAAAATTCGAAAGGGTTCACAAACTTTCAAGCACCACTGTATTTAATAATCCACACGGCTGTCACAGCTACTGTTATATATCATTAATCAGTTTGTTCTGACAAATCAGAATCCAGAACTTAACAATGTTGTAGAATAATTAATAATTATGTTGTGAATATGAGCTACTTTAGCCAGAGAGTGAACAGGTCTGCTTTTTTTCTACATCAGTAGCCATTCAGTACACGGCCATATCTGTTTAATTATGAAGCTGTGCTCGTTTATCATCATGGCAGCTGTTGATTACTGTAGTTTAACCATTATTTCTGTCTTTTTATCTCTGAAAAGTCATCCATTTTTCATGCTTTCATGTCACTTTTTTATCTTCTTTAACTATTACTATTAGCGTTTGGTCAACATGGACACTTTTACTTCTCACCAGGAGCTCATTTGAAAACTCAGAGATGATAGATTTTCAAAAAAAGGAAGAAAAAGAAAAGAAACAGCATCATGAAGTTACAGTGGTGCTTGAAAGTATGTGAACTCTTTAGAATTTTCTATATTTCTGCAGAAATAGGACCTGAAACATCATCAGATTTTCACACAAGTCCTAAAAGTAGATAAAGAACCCAGTTAAACAAATGAGACAAAAATATTATACTTGGTCATTTGTTTATTGAGGAAAATGATCCAATATTACATATGTGAGTGGCAAAAGTATGTGAAACTCTAGGATTAGCAGTTAATTTGAAGGTGAAATTAGAGTCAGGTGTGAGTGGGCACCCTGTTTTATTTAAAGAACAGGGATCTATCACAGTCTGATCTTCACCACACGTTTGTGGAAGTGTATCATGGCACGAACAAAGGAGATTTCTGAGGATCTCATAAAAAGCGTTGTTGATGCTCATCAGGCTGGAAAAGGTTACAAAACCATCTCTAAAGAGTTTGGACTCCACCAATCCACAGTCAGACAGATTGTGTACAAATGGAGGAAATTCAAGACCATTGTTACCCTCTCCAGGAGTGGTCGACCAACAAAGATCACTCCAAGAGCAAGGCGTGCAATAGTCGGCGAAGTCACAAAGGACCCCAGGGTAACTTCTAAGCAACTGAAGGCCTCTCTCACGTTGGCTAATGTTAATGTTCATGAGTCCACCATCAGGAGAACACTGAACAACAATGGTGTGCATGGCAGGGTTGCAAGGAGAAAGCCACTGCTCTTCAAAAAGAACATTGCTGCTCATCTGCAGTTTGCTAAAGATCACGTGGACAAGCCAGAAGGCTATTGGAAAAATGTTTTGTGGACAGATGAGACCAAAATAAAACTTTTTGGTTTAAATGAGAAGCATGTTTGGAGAAAGGAAAACACTGTATTTCAGCATAAGAACCTTATCCCATCTGTGAAACATGGTGGTGGTAGTATCATGGTCTGGGCCTGTTTTGCTGCATCTGGGCCAGGACGGCTTGCCATCATTGATGGAACAATGAATTCTGAATTATACCAGTGAATTCTAAAGGAAAATGTCAGGACATCAGTCCATGAACTGAATCTCAAGAGAAGGTGGGTCATGAAACAAGACAATGACCCTAAGCACACAAGTCATTCTGCCAAAGAATGGTTAAAGGATAATAAAGTTAATGTTTTGGAATGGTCAAGTCAAAGTCCTGACCTTAATCCAATTGAAATGTTGTGGAAGGACCTGAAGTGAGCAGTTCATGTGAGGAAACCCACCAACATCTCAGAATTGAAGCTGTTCTGTACAGAGGAATGGGCTAAAATTCCTCCAAGCTGGTGTGCAGGACTGATCAACAGTTACTGGAAATGTTTAGTTGCAGTTATTGCTGCACAAGGGGGTCACACCGGATACTGAAAGCAAAGGTTCACATACTTTTGCCACTCACAGATATGTAATATTGGATCATTTTCCTCAATCAATAAATTACAAAGTATAGTATTTTTGTCTCATTTCTTTAACTGGGTTCTCTTTATCTACTTTTAGGACTTGTGTGAAAATCTGATGATGATTTAGGTCATATTTACACAGAAATATAGAAAATTCTAAAGGGTTCACAAACTTTCAAACACCACTTTATACGAAACACTTCAGGCAGCATAATAATGGTCACTTTTCTCTCTCTCTCTCTCTCTCTCTCTCTTCATTATCAACCAAGTGCAAATCTTCTATCATTTCCAAGCCTGTTCTCTTCAGGTCACTCATTTTGTCCTGTAATTATTTTTCTCATGAAGATCTCAGGCATTCATTTGACTCAGTGGCATGTTGAAGTTCTTTTCACCTCGATGCTTCTACAGAGCATCACTTTGTTGTTTAGAAATCAGTATTAGCTGCTTAAAATTTACAAAAAAGTCACTGGGCTGGTGCGACAGGGTCGGGATAAAAGCCTGAGTCGACAGAAACATGAGTTCTAACAAGAGACTAAAGCTACAGTTCCAAGGCAGGTGATAATACAATGACCATGTCCAGGTGAGGACAAAAACTACCTGTTTGAGAGCTATTTAGTTTTGTTTCACACACAAAAACAATCATTGTCTGAGAGGTAAAAACGTCCTCATAAAACTCTTTGGAAATACATTAATAGAACAAAGAAGCCAAGTGCATGTATAAATCACATAAAAACAGCCATAAAGGCAAAGGAGTGGGCAAAAGTAAACGATTACCTCACAGTTCAGGGCTTCTGTAGTGGCACGCCCCTCAGGCAATGTTTATTTAGTTATTTAAATTTTTATTTATTTATTTATTTATTTTTGCTTTTTGATTCGCTGTTAAAGTAATGGAAACCAAATAGCAAACAATCTAAAGTATAGATTTCACTCGATTCAGACCTAATCCACTCATCGGCAACTTTAATAGGAACTTGCTGTTGATTCTAAGATCCCTGTTCTTGGCTGCAGGACTGGAACCCAATGTCTCCTTCTGATGTTGCATGGTGAGATGCTTTTCTGCTCACCACGGTTATAAAGAGTGATCATATGAGTTACTATATCCTTCCTGGCAAAAAAGCTTGAACCAGTCTGGTTAATTTCCTCTGACGTCTCTTATTGTATTACAAGGTGTTTGCTTCCACCCACAGAACTGTCACTCACTCAGTGTTTTTTTTTTTTGTTTGTTTGTTTGCTTGTTTGTTTGTTTTTTATTTTTCGTACCATTCTGTGTAAACTCTAGAGACGTGTGTGTGTGTGTGTGTGTGTGTGTGTGTGTGTGTGTGTGTGTGTGAAAACCCTAGGAGACCAGCAGTTTCTGAAATACTCAAACCAGTCCATCTGGCTCAAACCAACACGCATGCCACAGTGAAAGTCACACTTTGAGATCACAACTTTTCCCATTCTGATGTCTGAAGTGAATATGAACTGAAGCTCTTCATTTGTTTCTGCATGATTTTATGCACTGTGCTGCTGTCAAGGGATTGGCTGATTAGAGAACTGCAGAAAACAGCAGGTGGATGGATTGGTGTTCCTAATAAAACGGACAGTGAGTAAACATAAATAGTCTAGCATAAATTTAAAAAAAAATCTGAACAAAGGCTTGAACAAATGGTTGTGTGTGAGTTGAGGATAAATGTGACCTTCAGAAGCAGTGCAAGATCACGAGTGTTTTAATTAAAGTTTCAGGAGTGCAGAAGGAGAGTAATTTAATATTAGTAGTTAGAATGCAGCTGCCTGTGGTCGACTCGGATCAAAAAATAAATAAAGAAGTTAAAAAAACCTGTTTCCTAATACCTTGTTTTTAATGATAATATGACACTTTACACCACCTCTATTAGAGCGAACAGCTTCACGGCATTTAATCAGAGCTGGAGTATCTTCATCAAGCATCTGAGAGCATATTTCCCAAAGTCTGTCACATCATGTTTAGCCGTAATGCAGATTAATTGCTCGTTTCCTGAACAGCCTGGATATAAACTTGCCAAAAAATTACAACAACTCACCACGAACGCGCCAAAATTAGAAAAATCCTGCCGCCATTTTGTGAGCGGGAAATAAGGAGGGACGGTGATGACCTTGACAGAGCCGGAGTTTTGTTAACAAAGACATTATTGTGATGTTGCGTCGAGAAAACAGATGGACAGAAACGAGTGGCACACTGGAGGAACCATGCCAAGACGAAGACAATGGAAATACAACAAGGGCAGAGGGGGAGAAATAAATGTCATACAAAAACACTGACTCTCCTCTCACAGTTTAAAAAGTGTAGAAGTGTAACATCATCATGACTCAGCATCAGCATATTTTTCTTTTTTAAATTTATTTTATTACATTTTCCTCCACAACCCTGAAAGCCTTGGTACCCTGAATCAAAACCCCCACAATCTGGAAGTCTTTAGGGTTATATATTTCTGATTAAATGCACAAAAGAGGAAGTTCATATATATTATATTATTTTACACAGTCTGTGGACTGGATTCCCAAAATCCCAGAAGAAGTAATTCACTTGTTCAGTGCCTCTAGTTTTACTGATGTGTGCAGTACCAAGTCAAGTTCATCTTCATAAATCATTCTAACATCCATTTATTTTTAAAAATAGCTAAGGCATTATACATGTTGTTATAATTATTTATGGAACCTATAGTACTGTGTAAAAGTCTTCGGCCCCCTGTTTTTTTGGGTTTTTTTTATACAAGCTGTTATAGACTTCTATTTTATGACTTCCACAATATCGAATCAGTACAAAAATAATTTAGAGTCCAAACATTCATTTTCCAGCACAAAATTAAATGTTAAAGGGAGAAAAAAAAACTGTTTGTAGCTGAGCAGCATATTCCATAAGCGAGCACTTTTCAGACGATAAAAGGAAACATAATGAAGGCTACTGGACTTTGGTGCAAAATTAAGAAGCAAGTGTGACAGTGAAAGTGTCCAGAAGAACTGTGGCTGGTTCTGCAAGATGCTCAGTAAAACCTACAGCAGTGCTTGAAAGTTTGCGAACCCTTTAGAATTTTCTATATTCCTGCATAAATAGGACCTAAAACATCATCAGATTTTCACACAAGTCCTGAAAGTAGATAAAGAGAACCCAGTTAAACACATGAGACAATATTATACTTGGTCATTTGTTTATTGAGGAAAATGATCCAATATTACATATCTGTGAGTGGCAAAAATATGTGAACCTCCTGGATTAGCAGTTAATTTGAAGGTGAAATTAGAGTCAGGTGTTTCAATCAATGGGATGACAATCAGGTGTGAGTGGGCACCCTGTTTTATTTAAAGAACAGGGATCTATCAAAGTCTGATCTTCACAACACATGTTTGTGGAAATGTATCATGGCACGAACAAAGGAGATTTCTGAGGATCTCGGAAAAAGCGTTGTTGATGCTCGTCAGGCTGGAAAAGGTTACAAAACAATCTCTAAAGAGTTTGGACTCCACCAATCCACAGTCAGACAGATTGTGTACAAATGGAGGAAATTCAAGACCATTGTTACCCTCCCCAGGAGTGGTCGACCAACAAAGATCACTCCAAGAGCAAGGTGTGTAATAGTCGGCAAGGTCACAAAGGACACCAGGGTAACTTCTAAGCAACTGAAGGCCTCTCTCACATTGGCTAATGTTCATGAGTCCACCATCAGGAGAACACTGAACAACAATGGTGTGCATGGCAGGGTTGCAAGGAGAAAGCCACTGCTGTCCAAAAAGAACATTGCTGCTCATCTGCAGTTTGCTAAAGATCACATGGACAAGCCAGAAGGCTATTGGAAAAATGTTTTGTGGATAGATGAGACCAAAATAGAACTTTTTGGTTTAAATGAGAAGCATTATGTTTGGAGAAAGGAAAGCACTGCATTCCAGCAAAAGAACCTTTTCCCATGTGTGAAACATGGTGGTGGTAGTATCATGGTTTTGGCCTGTTTTGCTGCATCTGGGCCAGGATGGCTTGCCATCATTGATGGAACAATGAATTCTGAATTATACCAGCGAATTCTTAAGGAAAATGTTAGGACATCTGTCCATGAACCGAATCTCCACAGAAGGTGGGTCATGCAGCAGGACAATGACCCTAAGCACGCAAATCATTCTACCAAAGAATGGTTAAAGAAGAATGAATTTAATGTTTTAGAATGGCCAAGTCAAAGTCCTGACCTTAATCGAATTGAAATGTTGTGGAAGGACCTGAAGTGAGCAATTCATGTGAGGAAACCCACCAACATCCCAGAGTTGAAGCTGTTCTGTACGGAGGAATGGGCTAAAATTCCTCCAAACCAGTGTGCAGGACTGATCAACAGTTACTGGAAACATTTAGTTGCAGTTATTGCTGCACAAGGGGGTCACACCAGATACTGAAAGCAAAGGTTCACATACTTTTGCCACTCACAGATATGTAATATTGGATCACTTTCCTCAGTCAATAAATGACCAAGTATAGTATTTTTGTCTCATTTGTTTAACTGGGTTCTCTTTATCTACTTTTAGGACTTGTGTGAAAATCTGATGATGATTTAGGTCATATTTACTAGGGATGTCCCGATCCGATCATGTGATCGGAAATCGGGCCCGATCACATGGTTTCAGACTCGATCAGAATCGGGCATTGCCTCCCGATCAGGGATCGGATATATATATCTATATAATATATTCTCATTTTTAACACATCAATAACTATGCGTTGGCACAGAGTGAGACCAGACCTCTTGTCTCAACACAGCAACATCAACGCGTGCGGCATGACATCACTTTGTAGCGGAGACGCTATTGGTTATTGGCTGCCTGTTGCCGGCAAAGTTGAACACGGAAGCAGTTCGAAGCGGAAAGCAAAGCATGAGATCATTTTTTTTTTCGTTGGATGACAAAAGAAACGGGCTCAAACCTGAAAGGGTAGAAATGCTTGTTTTCATCAAGAAAAACTTTCATTTCCTTAATTGAAATTACTGTACACCACTGTGAGATGCGTTCTTAAAAGCAAATTACCGGCACTGTGGCACTTTATTTTTTTTATTTGTTTACATTCCTGCCAGGTATTTTAAGGTTTTTTTGTTTGTTTGTTATTTATTGTTCAAACTGCCTCACGTAAGTGCTCTGTTTGCTAACGGAGTTGTTGGATGTTAAAATAAGGTGTTAAATAAAAAATGAGGAACATCCTGGATCCGTTTCTTTCCTCGTCTTTATTTTTTATGGATTATAAGAAGTATCGGATCGGGACTCGGTATCGGCAGATACTCAAAATCAAATGATCGGTATCGGATCGGAGGGCAAAAAAACCTGATCGGGACATCCCTAATATTTACACAGAAATATAGAAAATTCTAAAGGGTTCACAAACTTTCAAACACCACTTTATACAAAACACTTCAGGCAGCATAATAATGGTCACTTCTCTCTCTCTCTCTCTCTCTCTCTCTTCATTATCAACCAAGTGCAAATCTTCTATCATTTCCAAGCCTGTTCTCTTCAGGTCACTCATTTTGTCCTGTAATTATTTTTCTCATGAAGATCTCAGGCATTCATTTGACTCAGTGGCATGTTGAAGTTCTTTTCACCTCGATGCTTCTACAGAGCATCACTTTGTTGTTTAGAAATCAGTATTAGCTGCTTAAAATTTACAAAAAAGTCACTGGGCTGGTGCGACAGGGTCGGGATAAAAGCCTGAGTCGACAGAAACATGAGTTCTAACAAGAGACTAAAGCTACAGTTCCAAGGCAGGTGATAATACAATGACCATGTCCAGGTGAGGACAAAAACTACCTGTTTGAGAGCTATTTAGTTTTGTTTTACACACAAAAACAATCATTGTCTGAGAGGTAAAAACGTCCTCATAAAACTCTTTGGAAATCCCGTACATTAATAGAACAAAGAAGCCAAGTGCATGTACAAATCACATACAAACAGCCATAAAGGCAAAAGAGTGGGCAAAAGTAAACAATTACCTCACAGTTCAGGGCTTCTGTAGTGGCACGCCCCTCAGGCAATGTTTATTTAGTTAGTTATTTAAATTTTTATTTTTTTTGCTTTTTGAGTCACTGTTAAAGCAACGGAAACCAAATAGCAAACAATCTAAAGTATAGATTTCACTCTGATTCAGACCTAATCCACTCATCGGCCACTTTAATAGGAACTTGCTGTTGATTCTAAGATCCCTGTTCTTGGCTGCAGGACTGGAACCCAATGTCTCCTCCTGATGTTGCATGGTGAGAAGCTTTTCTGCTCACCACTGTTATAAAGAGTGATTATATGAGTTACTATATCCTTCCTGGCAAAAAAGCTTGAACCAGTCTGGTTAATTTCCTCTGACGTCTCTTATTGTATTACAAGGTGTTTGCTTCCACTCACAGAACTGTCACTCACTCAGTGTTTGTTTGTTTGTTTGTTTTTGTTTTTCACACCATTCTGTGTAAACTCTGAAAACTGTTGTGTGTGAAAACCCCAGATCAGCAGTTTCTGAAATACTCAAACCAGTCCATCTGGCTCAAACCAACACCCATACCACAGTGAAAGTCATACTTTGAGATCACAATTTTTCCCATTCTGATGTTTGAAGTGAACATTAACTGAAGCTCTTCATTTGTTTCTGCATGATTTTATGCATTGTGCTGCTGTCAAGGGATTGGCTGATTAGAGAACTGCAGAAAACAGCAGGTGGATGGATGGGTGTTCCTAATAAAATGGACAGTGAGTAAACATAAATAGTCTAGCCGACTATTACATGCTTTGCTCTTGCAGTGATCTTTGTTGGTCAACCACTCCTGGGGAGGGTAACAGTGGTCATGAATTTCCTCCATTTGTACACAATCTGTCTGACTGTGGATTGGTGGAGTCCAAACTCTTTAGAGATGGTTTTGTAACCTTTTCCAGCCTGATGAGCATCAACAACGCTTTTTCTGAGGTCCTCAGAAATCTCCTTTGTTCGTGCCATGATACACTTCCACAAACGTGTGGTGAAGATCAGACTTTGATAGATCCCTTTTCTTTAAATAAAACAGGGTGCCCACTCACACCTGATTGTCATCCCATTGATTGAAAACACCTGACTCTAATTTCACCTTCAAATTAACTGCTAATCCTAGAGCTTGGGTGGCCGAGCCGCATGCGGCTCTTTGCCCGGTGTCATGCAGCTCTTACGTTCATATCGAAGTTTGTGTTTTTTTTTTTTTTTTGTGCGTGTGCGCTTTGCTTGAGTTCAGTATGGTATTTTCGTCAAATGCATCTTCGCTTTGCTTGGGTATATTACGGTATTTTCAGGTCATGTCAAATGCGCATGTGCGTGAGATAATCGCTAAGTTTTTGGGCAAGGTGTATCTTGTGTCAAGTAGCCTCTCAAAATGGCAATGAAAAAATGCACAGCAAAACGAAAATATGAAGACAAACATAGGACATTTTTAACAGAGTGGGAGAGTTTATACTTTTTTGTTGAACGTAATGGCAAGCCATTCTGCCTTATATGTCAGTTGTCATTAGCTCATTTCAAAGCTTCCCGCCTCCCTGAATAAGCAAGGAGCCAGATATGCAACACTAATTGAAAACCTGCAGGAAAGCTTTGTAACCCGGTTCCGTGATATACAACTGAAAAGGCCACAGGTTACGTTCCTCGTCGACCCATTCAATGCGGAGATGGACTGTTTGAAAGCCCTGCTTGTCACAGATGAGGCTGCGGCTGAGTTGGAGATGATCGATCTTCGTGAGGAAGACCAACTGAAACCTGTTTTGAGGGAAGGCACCATTGAGTTTTGGAAAAGTGTGCCATTGGAAAAATACCCGAATGTGAAACGGGCTGCGCTTAAGATACTGTCAATGTTTGGGTCAACATACGTCTGCGAGTCTGTGTTCCCTACCATGAAACATGTGAAGTCAAAGCATCGTTCTGTTCTGACTGAAACCCATGTGAAAGAACTGCTTCGAGTGGCAATGACGGAATACAAGCCAGATTTGAAGAGGATTGTTCAAGGCAAGGAATGTCAGAAGTCCCACTAAGCAACATGCATAGTAAGTGCACACAATATTGATGGCTGTAAATGACTGGCCTGTGGTATTAGTACTGACTAAAGGAGTAAATTTCTCTCATGTTGGTGTGTGACATTTACTATTAATCTGGCTGAGCAGAGGTGCGTGAGCGTGTGTGTGTGAGAGAGAGAGAGAGAGAGAGAGAGAGCGGGGGGCGATGTTCATGTGCGGTCATGTGTATGGTGTGGCTTTTTTTTGATAATGCCATGAGTCCCACTAAGCAGCATGCATAGTAAGTGCACACAGTGTTCATTGTTAAAAATGACTGGCCTCAGCCTGTGGTCTTAGTACTGTAGGAGTAAATATGTTGGTGTGTGACATTTACTATTAATCTGGCTGAGCAGAGGTGCGTGTGTGTGAGAGAGAGAGAGAGGAAGAGATGGGTGATGTTCGTGTGCCCATGTGTATGATGTGGCTCTTTGCGGTAATACAGTAAAAAATGTGGCTCTTGGTCTCCAACTGGTTGGCCACCCCTGTCCTAGAGGTTCACATACTTTTGCCCCTCACAGATATGTAATATTGGATCATTTCCCTCAATCAATAAATGACCAAGTATAATATTTTTTGTCTCATTTGTTTAACTGGGTTCTCTTTATCTACTTTTAGGACTTGTGTGAAAATCTGATGATGGTTTAGGTCCTATTTATGCAGGAATATAGAAAATTCTAAAGGGTTCACAAACTTTCAAGCACCACTGTAAGTGGCAATTGAGTTTGACACTATCAGTTAATTTATAATTTATTTTAATAATTATAAACTATTATGCATGCACTATAACGATAAATTCATGTAGAACTCATGCTATGCATTACGGTATGAGGTATCACATATGCCATATAATGCAGTCTACTGACTTATAATTTATGTGAGGCATTATAAAGTATTATGTATGCCACAAAACAGGGTATTTTTGTGTGTGTGTGTATGTGTGTATATATATATATAATAGGCTGTAAAAGGAGAATATTTGTTTCTGTGTTTTGGCTCAAATCTCTCTTCACTGCCCAATGTTATATTAGTACTGCTTGTAACTCGACATTTGCTAAAAACATCTCCAAGACAGAACAGATAACCTTTTACACACTGGCTTAGAGGAGGTATAATTTGTGTAAGGTGTTATTCATGGCGTAAATTCATTAGGAACAGATTCATAATTGTTAGACCAGGGTGTTGCTAAGGATCCATCCACTGTAGAAGGAAAAAGGAAATAAAACTACTTGAGAAATAAACAAAAAAACAAACAAACAATCTGCCCCGTCCGACTCTGGGCAATAGACCTGGTGTCATATTTGGACAGAAGTCATGGTGATAAACACTGAAGAAAGAGAAGGATAACTGGCATGACCTTTGTAACTCCGGGGTCTGCAAAAAACAAAATCAGGGTTCAGATCTACAAAGTGGTATTGCAGCTTTAAATTTCTAAAATGGTTTGATGAAAATGTACTCAATTTATTTTTAATTTTTAATTACTTCAGCATGGGAAGGAAACGTGCAATAGCTTGTAATTTTTTTTATTTTTTATTTTTTTTGCTGCACTGCAGCTATGATCTTTCTTTCTTTCGGACAATGACATTTTCACACTTTGCGTTACAGAGACTTCTTTTTTTTCTTTCTCCTCATTATCTCTAGAAAGGAAGGAGATGAATATTCATTGGTACACACTCTGGCATTTGCATAAAGGCTTTAATTCCGATGTAATTCTATCTCCTTTTGCAGACATAATTATTCTGAAGCATATATAGGATATGAATTAGCGAGGCAAAAAGTGAGAAATTTTCCGTCTCGTTTCAGCACCTTGGGAGCATCCGATTAATGAAGTTTTAATCCTGCAATGAGGAGGTTTTATTGTGATTAATTAATGAGAATATGGATTAGGATGTGGAGCTGGAGTTAGAGAGTTGAGAGAGAAGAGCAGGAGCACTATTTGCATGAGAGGGATTGAGAATTCGTGTACCAGGGTTTGATTATTGTGCCATCAGGGGAAATCTGATCAGTTTCTTCTCATCCCTGTGTGTCTGATATTCACTCAAAGGAATAATGGATTTTTACTGTGTAAAGGTGATATATATATCAGCATATTCAATCCCACATTCCCCTAAATCATTATAACTTTTTGTAGACTATAAATTTTAATTAGTTAGCCTTATTTTAAAAAATGCAAACTGTAAGAGTTAAAAACTGAGTAAAATATTTAGGCAATTGGATTTCATGGTTCTCATTGGTTACATATTTTTTAAATTGTTATTTAAACAAAACAAAAACATTGATAATGATTCCACTCTATAATTTATAATGCCTAATAAAGCTCTTATCAGGAATTATTTATAATTCATTGTAACTTATAATTATATGCGCTCATACAAATATTTAGAAAAAAAAATTGTAGGTTAAACATTTGCATTATAATTTATTATATTTTTTAATAATAATAATTATTGGGCGGCACGGTGGTGTAGTGGTTAGCGCTGTCGCCTCACAGCAAGAAGGTCCGGGTTCGAGCCCCGTGGCCGGTGAGGGCCTTTCTGTGCGGAGTTTGCATGTTCTCTCTGTGTCCGCGTGGGTTTCCTCCGGGTGCTCCGGTTTCCCCCACGGTCCAAAGACATGCAGGTTAGGTTAACTGGTGACTCTAAATTGACCATAGGTGTGAATGTGAGTGTGAATGGTTGTCTGTGTCTATGTGTCAGCCCTGCGATGACCTGGCGACTTGTCCAGGGTGTACCCCGCCTTTCGCCCGTAGTCAGCTGGGATAGGCTCCAGCTTGCCTGCGACCCTGTAGAACAGGATAAACCGGCTAGAGATAATGAGATGAGATGATGATGATAATAATAATAATAATAATAATAATAATAATTATTATTATTATTATTATTATTATTATTATTATTATTATTATGTTTCTGATTTCAAGTTTTTGCCTGAGGATGGATTTATTTATTTACTTATTTTTCGAGAGAGAGAGAGCTTATAGTTTACAATTTATGAGCATGTGCTTCATTGTTTTATTGCAGGTTCACAAGGCATTTTTAGACTTTGGAGTAAAAATACTGAGGAATAAGTAATTAAATAATAAATGATGCATATACATTTTCTAAAATTAAATAATAATAATAATAATAATAATAATAATAATAAAAGCTAACAGTTGCAGAGGAAGCCATATGTGTAATGACCTTCATGGACAGTACATTCATCGCACGTTATAACACATTCATAAGTATAATGCATGACACACATTCTTATAATTCTATATGAAAATTCATTACAATTTATCAAAACAATTGTAATGTGGTTATAAAAGTTATTAACTGTGACAGAATGCATTCTAATCAGTGTTAATAACACATTATGTTTATAACTCAAAGGAAATTCAGCTCCAAAACCTTTGCGAAACAAATAACAGTTTCTATGAAGGTCATCATTAAAATGATCTATGAACACATTTATTGCACATTATAATGCATTCATAAGGCATGATACACACTGATATACTTATTCATTAAAATACTTTACAATTCATAACACCAGTAACAAAGAAACAGCACATTAAGACCTGAGAAATGATACTAGAGAGATCATCAGGAAAATGTAATGCATAACTTTAGGAGTTCTGGAAGAAATCATCAGTGTAGCTACAACTCGATATAATTTAATCTAATAATCTGGGATGTAGTGGTGCGTAAACGCACATAAACGCCGTTTACCCACCTCCAGATTTTAGGAAATAGCGTTTATGAACCTCTAAATATAGTTTACGCACCTCTAAATACAGTTTACGCACGTATGTCTCTTGTTTTATACAGATATTAAAACAGCTTTTCCGTTATTTTTCAATTGCCTACACCTAGTAGATCCTGCACAAGTTCTTGTGGGTTTTATCAACACTGCGTAGCCTACGCGTAGTAATTGTCTGTCTACCGCTCGCCCTCTTGCGGGAGCCAGCAGACTGCGACATTCATTAGTCACTGATTACGTGTGTGAAGAAATGGTGAAGAAATGGATATTAGGCGATTTCTGAAGCGTCGGAGCATCACCCTTCCAGCTGATACCAGCAAAACGTCTCGACACTGAGTCCAAAAAGAATCCTGAACTTCACGTTTTTAGGATAAACTCCCCATCGTTTTGGTTTGTGAACCATGCCACTAACTAACGTTAGGTTAACTTGTGCCATCAAATTAGCCTACCTTTCTGGCAGACAAATGACGTTGTTAGTGCAGTCTAAAGTTTTTGGTAATTATTATATCAACATAAATTCAGTATTTGTAGCGCATTGTAAGACAAATAGTTGTCATTTCATGTTAATCTCGAAGTCATGATGACAGCATGCTAGCTTCATGTCACGGACATAATATAGAGAACTTAGCCTAAAGTAACGTTAGGCAAGTCACTCCTCCCCGCCCTTCTCGGTGTGTGTGTGTTTATTTTTTAAAGAAGGCTATAGCATTCAGATTGGGCAGAAATACTTGTCCACATGATTGGTGTACTTAGCCGTTTTAATTTAATTTTACAGATAGTGGTGGAGAGACAGACAGTGTTGCGGGGCCAGGAGAAACAGCAGGAGGAGAGACAGAAGGAGGAGAGAGTGAGAGGAGGAAAATGGGGCAAAGAGAGGATGAAACAGGATCAACTACAAGAGGAGAAAAGGGAGGAAAAGAGAGAAGGCAAATGGATGGAGAATCAGATAGGCCTTTAAGAGAAACTTTGATAGAGGAAACTGAGGGAGAAACAGAAGAAACAGAGAGAGGAGAAAATGAGGGAAGAAAAACAGATAGACGGAACAGAAGGAAGAGAAAATGAGGGAGGAGAATCAGACAGAGAAGATGCAGAGACAGACGAAATGGAGGCAGAGGAAACTGAGACAGTATCAGAAAGCATCAGATGCCATCCACACATCTGGACTGAAAGTATGTGTAATTTGCCATTCTTACACACAGTCTTTATTTTTCTCTCTTTATTGATTATTTAGATTTCATAAACACCACTCTACTTGGTGTCACACACACACACACACACACACACACACACACACACACACATGCTTGGACTCACTCACACATGCACACAAGTAAACACACATGCACATTCACACACACACACACACACAAACACTTTCATACACACACATACAAAAGTTAACATTCTTCTAGTGCAAGGTCTACTGCTGTGATATATCTGTCAGCTTATGGATTTCATATGGCCTACTGTTGGTATGTGTAATTTG
>NC_083571.1:69252278-69254778 GCF_027579695.1 Neoarius graeffei
AAGCCGAATCCATCGCAGCCTATGCCTTCATATTCAGCCTTTAGGATTTTCTGCCATTTTGAATTTTGTAAAAATCAATTAAAATGCTTCTCCTCCCTCAATTTTTCACCAATTTCTCCCAAACTTGGTAGATAGCAACTTTGGACTAAGCTGCACAAGGGCATTACCTGGCCCAAGTGCATTCTGCTGGCCTTCCGACTAGGCTCATATGCTGCTTGGCCCCCACATTGCTGCTTGCAGCTTTATTGGGGGCCAAGCAGCGAAGCTGCGAAGGCACCCATAGGGATTCTACTGTTTCTTATTAGGGGCCAAGCAGCGAAGCTGGCGAAGGCCCCTAATGAGTTTGTCGGTTTTCTTATTATTATTATTATTATTGGGGGCCAAGCAGCAAAGCTGCGAAGGCACCCATAGTGATTCTATTGTTTCTTATTATTATTATTATTATTATTATTATTATTATTATTATTATTATTATTATTATTCAGTCCACTTCCGCCTCTGCAAGTCTATGGCAGCCCATAGAACCGTCTGGTAAAAAGTTGTGAAATTTGGCACACTGATTCTAGACACTCTCAACATTCCTCTCACCAAATTTCAGGCCTCCACCTCAAACCCGTTAGCGCCACCAACAGGTCAAAGTCCCAGGTACATTTCTGCTTGTAACTTTTGAACCGTTGGTCTGATTTTCAAAAACTTGGTATCCCTGGAATCCTTGGGCCAAGACGAATCCAACGCACCCCATGACGTCATTTCCCGCCCATATATTTTTCCCGCCATTTTGAATTTTGTGAAAATCAATTAAAATGTTTCAACTCCCTCAATTTTTTACCAATTTCTCCCAAACTTGGAAGATAGCATAATTGGACCAACCTGCACAAAAGTTATACCCGGTGATTTGAATTTCACAAGCGTTTGGCCGTGGCAGCCAATCAAACTTGGCTGCAAAGATGCGAAACAGGAAGTGTGCTCATTTCTCGGCCACCCTTTGGCGTATCTTAACGAAACTTGGTGTCTTTATGCAGCACCCCTCCCGAAAGGGCCCCAAAAAATTTGGAACAAATTGGCTGCTAGGGGGCGCTATAACTAGGAAAAATGTCTTTTGGCTCATATCTCATGACTCGTTTTGGCTAGAAACAAAATTCCACTATGGCAGGAATCCTTGGCTCAAGACGAATCCATCGCACCCTATGACGTCATATTCTGCCTTGAGGATTTTCCGCCATTTTGAATTTTGTTAAAATCAGTGAAATTCTATGGCAACGCATAGAACCGTCTGACTAGAGGTTTTTAAACTTGGCACACTGATTCTAGGCTCCCTCAAGGATCTTGTCACCAAATTTCAACTCAGCACCTCAAACTCTCTAGCGCCACCAACAGGTCAAAGTTGCAAGTACACTTCTGCTTGTTACTTTTGAACCATACGTCTGATCATCAAAATCTTAGTATCGCTGGAATAGTTGGGTCACCACGAATCCAGGGGCCCTGTCTCGTCATATTCCACCCAGGAGATTTTCCGCCATTTTGAATTATGTGAAAATCAATTAAAATGCTTCTCCTCCCACAATTTTTGAAGAATTTCTCCCAAACTTGGTACATGGCAACTGGGGACTAAGCTGCACAAGAAACATACCCGGTTTTTAGAATTTCTTAAGCGTTTGGCCGTGGCAGCCAATCAAATTTGGCTGGCAGATGCAAGACAGGATGTGTGCTCATTTCTCGGCGAACCTTTGGCGTATCTTAACGAAACTTGGTGCCTTTATGCAACACCCCTCCCCAAAGGGGAGCAAAAAATTTGGAACAAATTGGCTGCTAGGGGGCGCTATAACTAGGAAAAATGTCTTTTGGCTCATATCTCATGATGCGTTTTGCCTAGAAACAAAATTCCACTATGTCAGGAATCCTTGGCTCAAGCCGAATCCACCGCACCCTATGACGTCATATTCTGCCTTGAGGATTTTCCACCATTTTGAATTTTGTTAAAATCAATGAAATTCTATGGCAATGCATAGAACCGTCTGACTAGAGGTTTTTAAACTTGGCACACTGATTCTAGGCTGCCTCAAGGATCTTGTCACCAAATTTCAACTCAGCACCTCAAACTCTCTAGCGCCACCAACAGGTCAAAATTGCAGGTACATTTCTGCTTGTTACTTTTGAACCATACGTCTGATCATCAAATTCTTAGTGTGGCTGGAATGCTTGGGTCAAAAGGAATCCAATGGGCCCTGTCTCCTCATATTCCACCCAGTAGATTTTCCGCCATTTTGAATTATGTGAAAATCAATTAAAATGCTTCTCCTCCCTCAATTTTTGGAAAATTTCTCCCAAACGTGGTACATGGCAACTGGGGCCTAAGCTGCACAAGTAATATGCCCGGTTTTTAGAATTTCTTAAGCGTTTGGCCGTGGCAGCCAATCAAATTTGGCTGGCATATGCAAAACAGGAAGTTTGCTCATTTCTCGGCCACCCTTTGGCGTATCTTAACGAAACTGGTTGGCTT
>NC_083571.1:69264778-69274778 GCF_027579695.1 Neoarius graeffei
GAAATTCGATGGCAACCCATAGAACCGTATGACTAGAGGTTTTCAAATTTGGCAGACAGATTCTAGGCACCCTCAAGGGTCTTGTGACCAAATTTCAACTCACCACCTCAAACTCTCTAGCGCCACCAACAGGTCAAATTCGCAGGTACATTTCTGGTTGTTACTTTTGAACCATACGTCTGATCGTCAAAAGCTTAGTATCTCTGGAATACTTGGGTCAAAATGAATCCAACGCGCCCTGTTTCGTCATATTGCACCTGGTAGATTTTCCGCCATTTTGAATTATGTGAAAATCAATTAAAATGCTACTCCTCCCTCAGTTTTTGACCATTTTCTCCCAAATTTGGTCCATAGCAACGGTGGAGGAAACTGCACAAGAATCTTACACGGATTTTCGAATTTCATAAGCGTTTGGCTGTGGCAGCCAATCAAATTTGGCTGCACAGACGCGAAAGAGGATGTGTGCTCACATCTCGGCCGCCCTTTGGCAGATCTTAACGAAACTTGGTGGCATTATGACAGACACCACCAGAAAGGTCCCCAAAAAACGTGGACCAACTTGGCCGCTAGGGGGCGCTATAACTAGCAAAAATGAATTTTGGCTCATATCTCATGATGCGTTTGGGCTAAAAACAAAATTCCACGATCTCTGGAAACCTTGGTTCAAGCCGAATCCATCGCACCCTATCACGTCATATTCAGCCTTGAGGATTTTCCGCCATTTTGAATTTTGTTAAAATCAATGAAATTCTATGGCAACCCATAGAACCGTCAGACGAGAGGTTGAGAAATTTGGCACACTGATTCTAGGCTCGCTCAAGGTTCTTGTCAGCAAATTTCAACTCACCGCCTCAAACTCTCTAGCGCCACCAACAGGACAAAGTTGGAAGTACATTTCTGCTTGTTACTTTTGAACCGTACGGCTGATTGTCAAAATCTTAGTATTGCTGGAATCCATCGGTCAAACCGAATCCAACCTATCCTATCTCGTCATATTGCACCTGGTAGATTTTCCGCCATTTTGAAATTTGTTAAAATCATGTAAATTGCTACTCCTCCCTCAATTTTTGACCAAATTTGCCCAGACTTGGTTGATAGCATCATTGCACCAAGCCGCA
The DNA here is from genome assembly GCF_027579695.1 of Neoarius graeffei. NCBI lineage: Eukaryota > Metazoa > Chordata > Actinopteri > Siluriformes > Ariidae > Neoarius > Neoarius graeffei. Next base: position 69,265,897 of record NC_083571.1, read on the forward strand.
CAAAATTTATCCTCAGTCTTTTGAAATTTTTAAACTGTTTGGCCGCAGCAGCCAATGAAACTCAGCTGCGAAGATGTCAAACAGGATGTGAGCTCATATCTCGGCAGCCCTTTGACATTTCTTAACCAACCTTGGTGGGATTATGCCCCACCCCTCCGCAAGCTCTCCTACCAAATTTGGTGCACATTGGCCATTAGGGGGCGCTATAACTATACAAAATATATTTTGGCTCATATGTCATTGAGCTCATATGTCAGCAGTCTTCTAGCACACACACACACACACACACACACACACACACACACCAAGTACACTTGAAGTAATTTCAGCCATCACAGTCAATCGAATTTGATGATGAAGCCGCCGAACAACAAATGACCTTGTATCTCAGTCAAACGATGGTATATCGACATGAAACTTCTTGTGGGTGCTCGTGACCATCTGTCTGGCCCAAATGCATTCTGCGAGCCTGACGACTAGGCTCATAGCTTGCTTGGCCCCCTCATTGCTGCTTGCAGCTATATTTATTGGGGGCCAAGCAGCAAAGCTGCGAAGGCACCCATAGTGATTCTATTGTTTCTTATTATTATTATTGGGGGCCAAGCAGCAAAGCTGCGAAGGCACCCATAGTGATTCTATTGTTTCTTATTATTATTATTATTATTGGGGGCCAAGCAGCGAAGCTGCGAAGGCACCCATAGTGATTCTATTGTTTCTTATTATTATTATTATTATTATTATTATTATTATTATTATTATTCAGTCCACTTCCGCCTCTGCAAGTCTATGGCAGCCCATAGAACCCTCTGGTAAAAAGTTGTGAAATTTGGCACACTGATTCTAGACACTCTCAACATTCCTCTCAGCAAATTTCAGGCCTCTACCTCAAACCCTCTAGCGCCACCAACAGCTCAAAGTCGCAGGTACATTTCTGCTTGTAACTTTTGAACCGTTGGTCTGATTTTCAAAAACTTGGTATCCCTGGAATCCTTGGGCCAAGACGAATCCAATGCACCCCATGACGTCATTTTCCGCCATATACTTTTCCCGCCATTTTGAATTTTGTGAAAATCAATTAAAATGTTTCAACTCCCTCAATTTTTTACCAATTTCTCCCAAACTTGGAAGATAGCATAATTGGACTAACCTGCACAAAAGTTATACCCGGTGATTTGAATTTCACAAGCGTTTGGCCGTGGCAGCCAATCAAATTTGGCTGCGCAGACGCAAAACAGGAAGTGCACTCATATCTCGGTGGCCCTTTGGCCAATCTTGACGAAACTTGGTGGCATTATGCAAAACCCCTTCCCAAAGGGCCACAACAAATTTGGACCAAATTGGACGCTAGGGGGCGCTATAACTAGGAAAAATGCCTTTTGGCTCATATCTCATGATGCGTTTTGGCTAGAAAGAAAATTCAACTATCTCTGGAATCCATGGGTCAAGACGAATCCATCGGACCCTATGACGTCATATTCAGCCTTGAGGATTTTCCGCCATTTTGAATTTTGTTAAAATCAATGAAATTCTATGGCAACGCATAGAACCATCTGACTAGAGGTTTTTAAACTTGGCAAACTGATTCTAGGCTGCCTCAAGGATCTTGTCACCAAATTTCAACTCACCACCTCAAACTCTCTAGCGCCACCAACAGGTCAAATTTGCAGGTACATTTCTGCTTGTTACTTTTGAACCATACGTCTGATCATCAAAATCTTAGTATCGCTGGAATGCTTGTGTCACAGCGACTCCAACGCGTCCTGTCTCGTCATATTCCACCCAGTAGATTTTCCGCCATTTTGAATTATGTGAAAATCAATTAAAATGCTTCTCCTCCCTCAATTTTTGAACAATTTCTCCCAAGCTTGGTAGATGGCAACTGGGGACTAATCTGCACAAGAATCTTACCCGGTAATTAGAATTTCCTAAGCGTTTGGCTGTGGCAGCCAATCAAATTTGGCTTGCAGATGCAAAACAGGAAGTGTGCTCATTTCTCGGCCACCCTTTGGCCTATCTTAACGAAACTTGGTGGCTTTATGCAGCACCCCTCCCCAAAGGGCAACAAAAAATTTGGAACAAATTGGCTGCTAGGGGGCGCTATAACTAGGAAAAATGTCTTTTGGCTCATATCTCATGATGCGTTTTGGGTAGAAACAAAATTCCACTATCTCTGGAATCCATGGGTCAAGACGAATGCATCGCACCCTATGCCGTCATATTCTGACTTGAGGATTTTCCGCCATTTTGAATTTTGTTAAAATCAAAGAAATTCGATGGCAACCCATAGAACCGTATGACTAGAGGTTTTCAAATTTGGCAGACTGATTCTAGGCACCCTCAAGGGTCTTGTGACCAAATTTCAACTCACCACCTCAAACTCTGTAGCGCCACCAACAGGTCAAATTCGCAGGTACATTTCTGGTTGTTACTTTTGAACCATACGTCTGATCGTCAAAAGCTTAGTATCTCTGGAATGCTTGGGTCAAAATGAATCCAACGCGCCCTGTTTCGTCATATTGCACCTGGTAGATTTTCCGCCATTTTGAATTATGTGAAAATCAATTAAAATGCTACTCCTCCCTCACTTTTTGACCATTTTCTCCCAAATTTGGTCCATAGCAACAGTGGAGGAAACTGCACAAGACTCTTACACGGATTTTCGAATTTCATAAGCGTTTGGCTGTGGCAGCCAATCAAATTTGGCTGCACAGACGCGAAAGAGGATGTGTGCTCACATCTCGGCCGCCCTTTGGCAGATCTTAACGAAACTTGGTGGCATTATGACAGACACCACCAGAAAGGTCCCCAAAAAACGTGGACCAACTTGGCCGCTAGGGGGCGCTATAACTAGCAAAAATGAATTTTGGCTCATATCTCATGATGCGTTTGGGCTAAAAACAAAATTCCACGATCTCTGGAATCCTTGGTTCAAGCCGAATCCATCGCACCCTATCACGTCATATTCAGCCTTGAGGATTTTCCGCCATTTTGAATTTTGTTAAAATCAATTAAAATGTTTCAACTCCCTCAATTTTTTACCAATTTCTCCCAAACTTGGAAGATAGCATAATTGGACTAACCTGCACAAAAGTTATACCCGGTGATTTGAATTTCACAAGCGTTTGGCCGTGGCAGCCAATCAAATTTGGCTGCGCAGACGCAAAACAGGAAGTGCACTCATATCTCGGTGGCCCTTTGGCCAATCTTGACGAAACTTGGTGGCATTATGCAAAACCCCTTCCCAAAGGGCCACAACAAATTTGGACCAAATTGGACGCTAGGGGGCGCTATAACTAGGAAAAATGCCTTTTGGCTCATATCTCATGATGCGTTTTGGCTAGAAAGAAAATTCAACTATCTCTGGAATCCATGGGTCAAGACGAATCCATCGCACCCTATGACGTCATATTCTGCCTTGAGGATTTTCCGCCATTTTGAATTTTGTTAAAATCAATGAAATTCTATGGCAACGCATAGAACCATCTGACTAGAGGTTTTTAAACTTGGCAAACTGATTCTAGGCTGCCTCAAGGATCTTGTCACCAAATTTCAACTCACCACCTCAAACTCTCTAGCGCCACCAACAGGTCAAATTTGCAGGTACATTTCTGCTTGTTACTTTTGAACCATACGTCTGATCATCAAAATCTTAGTATCGCTGGAATGCTTGTGTCACAGCGACTCCAACGCGTCCTGTCTCGTCATATTCCACCCAGTAGATTTTCCGCCATTTTGAATTATGTGAAAATCAATTAAAATGCTTCTCCTCCCTCAATTTTTGAACAATTTCTCCCAAGCTTGGTAGATGGCAACTGGGGACTAATCTGCACAAGAATCTTACCCAGTAATTAGAATTTCCTAAGCGTTTGGCTGTGGCAGCCAATCAAATTTGGCTTGCAGATGCAAAACAGGAAGTGTGCTCATTTCTCGGCCACCCTTTGGCCTATCTTAACGAAACTTGGTGGCTTTATGCAGCACCCCTCCCCAAAGGGCAACAAAAAATTTGGAACAAATTGGCTGCTAGGGGGCGCTATAACTAGGAAAAATGTCTTTTGGCTCATATCTCATGATGCGTTTTGGGTAGAAACAAAATTCCACTATCTCTGGAATCCATGGGTCAAGACGAATGCATCGCACCCTATGCCGTCATATTCTGACTTGAGGATTTTCCGCCATTTTGAATTTTGTTAAAATCAAAGAAATTCGATGGCAACCCATAGAACCGTATGACTAGAGGTTTTCAAATTTGGCAGACTGATTCTAGGCACCCTCAAGGGTCTTGTGACCAAATTTCAACTCACCACCTCAAACTCTCTAGCGCCACCAACAGGTCAAATTCGCAGGTAGATTTCTGGTTGTTACTTTTGAACCATACGTCTGATCGTCAAAAGCTTAGTATCTCTGGAATGCTTGGGTCAAAATGAATCCAACGCGCCCTGTTTCGTCATATTGCACCTGGTAGATTTTCCGCCATTTTGAATTATGTGAAAATCAATTAAAATGCTACTCCTCCCTCAGTTTTTGACCATTTTCTCCCAAATTTGGTCCATAGCAACAGTGGAGGAAACTGCACAAGAATCTTACACGGATTTTCGAATTTCATAAGCGTTTGGCTGTGGCAGCCAATCAAATTTGGCTGCACAGACGCGAAAGAGGATGTGTGCTCACATCTCGGCCGCCCTTTGGCAGATCTTAACGAAACTTGATGGCATTATGACAGACACCACCAGAAAGGTCCCCAAAAAACGTGGACCAACTTGGCCGCTAGGGGGCGCTATAACTAGCAAAAATGAATTTTGGCTCATATCTCATGATGCGTTTGGGCTAAAAACAAAATTCCACGATCTCTGGAATCCTTGGTTCAAGCCGAATCCATCGCACCCTATCACGTCATATTCAGCCTTGAGGATTTTCCGCCATTTTGAATTTTGTTAAAATCAATGAAATTCTATGGCAACCCATAGAACCGTCAGACGAGAGGTTGAGAAATTTGGCACACTGATTCTAGGCTTCTTGTCAGCAAATTTCAACTCACCGCCTCAAACTCTCTAGCGCCACCAACAGGACAAAGTTGGAAGTACATTTCTGCTTGTTACTTTTGAACCGTACGGCTGATTGTCAAAATCTTAGTATTGCTGGAATCCATCGGTCAAACCGAATCCAACCTATCCTATCTCGTCATATTGCACCTGGTAGATTTTCCGCCATTTTGAAATTTGTTAAAATCATGTAAATTGCTACTCCTCCCTCAATTTTTGACCAAATTTGCCCAGACTTGGTTGATAGCATCATTGCACCAAGCCGCACAAAATTTATCCTCAGTCTTTTGAAATTTTTAAACTGTTTGGCCGCAGCAGCCAATGAAACTCAGCTGCGAAGATGTCAAACAGGATGTGAGCTCATATCTCGGCAGCCCTTTGACATTTCTTAACCAACCTTGGTGGGATGATGCCCCACCCCTCCGCAAGCTCTCCTACCAAATTTGGTGCACATTGGCCATTAGGGGGCGCTATAACTATACAAAATATATTTTGGCTCATATGTCATTGAGCTCATATGTCAGCAGTCTTCTAGCACACACACACACACACACACACATACACACCAAGTACACTTGAAGTAATTTCAGCCATCACAGTCAATCGAATTTGATGATGAAGCCGCCGAACAACAAATGACCTTGTATCTCAGTCAAACGATGGTATATCGACATGAAACTTCTTGTGTGTGCTCGTGACCATCTGTCTGGCCCAAATGCATTCTGCGAGCCTGACGACTAGGCTCATAGGGTGCTTGGCCCCCTCATTGCTGCTTGCAGCTATATTTATTATTATTATTATTATTATTCAGTCCACTTCCGCCTCTGCAAGTCTATGGCAGCCCATAGAACCGTCTGGTAAAAAGTTGTGAAATTTGGCACACTGATTCTAGACACTCTCAACATTCCTCTCACCAAATTTCAGGCCTCTACCTCAAACCCGTTAGCGCCACCAACAGGTCAAAGTCCCAGGTACATTTCTGCTTGTAACTTTTGAACCGTTGGTATGATTTTCAAAAACTTGGTATCCCTGGAATCCTTGGGCCAAGACGAATCCAAGGCACCCCATGACGTCATTTCCCGCCCATATATTTTTCCCGCCATTTTGAATTTTGTGAAAATCAATTAAAATGTTTCAACTCCCTCAATTTTTTACCAATTTCTCCCAAACTTGGAAGATAGCATAATTGGACCAACCTGGACAAAAGTTATACCCGGTGATTTGAATTTCACAAGCGTTTGGCCGTGGCAGCCAATCAAACTTGGCTGCAAAGATGCGAAACAGGAAGTGTGCTCATTTCTCGGCCACCCTTTGGCGTATCTTAACGACACTTGGTGCCTTTATGCAGCACCCCTCCCGAAAGGGCCCCAAAAAATTTGGAACAAATTGGCTGCTAGGGGGCGCTATAACTAGGAAAAATGTCTTTTGGCTCATATCTCATGACTCGTTTTGGCTAGAAACAAAGTTCCACTATGGCAGGAATCCTTGGCTCAAGACGAATCCATCGCACCCTATGACGTCATATTCTGCCTTGAGGATTTTCCGCCATTTTGAATTTTGTTAAAATCAGTGAAATTCTATGGCAACGCATAGAACCGTCTGACTAGAGGTTTTTAAACTTGGCACACTGATTCTAGGCTCCCTCAAGGATCTTGTCACCAAATTTCAACTCAGCACCTCAAACTCTCTAGCGCCACCAACAGGTCAAAGTTGCAAGTACACTTCTGCTTGTTACTTTTGAACCATACGTCTGATCATCAAAATCTTAGTATCGCTGGAATACTTGGGTCACCACGAATCCAGGGGCCCTGTCTCGTCATATTCCACCCAGGAGATTTTCCGCCATTTTGAATTATGTGAAAATCAATTAAAATGCTTCTCCTCCCAAAATTTTTGAAGAATTTCTCCCAAACTTGGTACATGGCAACTGGGGACTAAGCTGCACAAGAAACATACCCGGTTTTTAGAATTTCTTAAGCGTTTGGCCGTGGCAGCCAATCAAATTTGGCTGGCAGATGCAAGACAGGAAGTGTGCTCATTTCTCGGCGAACCTTTGGCGTATCTTAACGAAACTTGGTGGCTTTATGCAACACCCCTCCCCAAAGGGCAGCAAAAAATTTGGAACAAATTGGCTGCTAGGGGGCGCTATAACTAGGAAAAATGTCTTTTGGCTCATATCTCATGATGCGTTTTGCCTAGAAACAAAATTCCACTATGTCAGGAATCCTTGGCTCAAGCCGAATCCACCGCACCCTATGACGTCATATTCTGCCTTGAGGATTTTCCACCATTTTGAATTTTGTTAAAATCAATGAAATTCTATGGCAATGCATAGAACCGTCTGACTAGAGGTTTTTAAACTTGGCACACTGATTCTAGGCTGCCTCAAGGATCTTGTCACCAAATTTCAACTCAGCACCTCAAACTCTCTAGCGCCACCAACAGGTCAAAATTGCAGGTACATTTCTGCTTGTTACTTTTGAACCATACGTCTGATCATCAAATTCTTAGTGTGGCTGGAATGCTTGGGTCAAAAGGAATCCAATGGGCCCTGTCTCCTCATATTCCACCCAGTAGATTTTCCGCCATTTTGAATTATGTGAAAATCAATTAAAATGCTTCTCCTCCCTCAATTTTTGGAAAATTTCTCCCAAACGTGGTACATGGCAACTGGGGCCTAAGCTGCACAAGAAATATGCCCGGTTTTTAGAATTTCTTAAGCGTTTGGCCGTGGCAGCCAATCAAATTTGGCTGGCATATGCAAAACAGGAAGTTTGCTCATTTCTCGGCCACCCTTTGGCGTATCTTAACGAAACTGGGTGGCTTTATGCAGCACCCCTCCCCAAAGGGCAGCAAAAAATTTGGACCAAATTGGCTGCTAGGGGGCGCTATAACTAGGAAAAATGTCTTTAGGCTCATATCTCATGATGCGTTTTGGCTAGAAACAAAATTCCACTATGTCAGGAATCCTTGGCTCAAGACGAACTCATCGCACCCTATGACGTCATATTCTGCCTTGAGGATTTTCCACCATTTTGAATTTTGTTAAAATCAATGAAATTCTATGGCAATGCATAGAACCGTCTGACTAGAGGTTTTTAAACTTGGCACACTGATTCTAGGCTGCCTCAAGGATCTTGTCACCAAATTTCAACTCAGCACCACAAACTCTCTAGCGCCACCAACAGGTCAAAATTGCAGGTACATTTCTGCTTGTTACTTTTGAACCATACGTCTGATCATCAAATTCTTAGTGTGGCTGGAATGCTTGGGTCAAACGGAATCCAACGCACCCTGTTTCATCATGTTCCACCCAGTAGATTTTCCGCCATTTTGAATTATGTGAAAATCAATTAAAATGCTTCTCCTCCCTCAATTTTTGACCAATTTCTCCCAAACTTGGTAGATGGCACCTGGGGACTAAGCTGCATAAAATACTTACCCGCTTTTTAGAATTTCCTAAGCGTTTGGCCGTGGCAGCCAATCAAATTTGGATGGCAGATGCAAAACAGGAAGTGTGCTCATTTCTCAGCCACCCTTTGGCGTATCTTAACGAAAGTTGGTCGCATTATGCAGGACGCCTCCCCAAAGGGCTGCAAAAAATTTGGAACAAATTGGCTGCTAGGGGGCGCTATAACTGGGAAAAATGTCTTTTGGCTCATATCTCATGATGACTTTTGGGTAGAAACAAAATTTCATGATCTCTGGAATCCATCCGTCAAGACGAATCCATCGCACCCTATGACGTCATATTCTGACTTGAGGATTTTCCGCCATTTTGAATTTTGTTAAAATCAATGAAAGTCGATGGCAACGCATAGAACCATCTGACTAGAGGTTTTT
>NC_083571.1:69279778-69304778 GCF_027579695.1 Neoarius graeffei
TATTCTGCCTTGAGGATTTTCCGCCATTTTGAATTTTGTTAAAATCAATGAAATTCAATGGCAACGCATAGAACCGTCTGACTAGAGGTTTTTAAACTTGGCATACTGATTCTAGGCTGCCTCAAGGATCTTGTCACCAAATTTCAACTCAGCACCTCAAAAACTCTAGCGCCACCAACAGGTCAAAGTCGCAGGTACATTTCTGCTTGTTACTTTTGAAACATTCGTCTGATCATCAAAATCTTAGTATCTCTAGAATGCTTGGGTCACAAAGAATCCAACGCGCCCTGTCTCGTCATATTCTACCCAGTAGATTTTCCGGCATTTTGAATTATGTGAAAATCAATTAAAATGCTTCTCCTCCCTCAGTTTTTGACCAATTTCTCCCAAACTTGGTAGATAGCAACTCTGGAGGAGCCTACACAAGTATCTTACACGGATTTTTGAATTTCATAAACGTTTGGCCGTGGCAACCAATCAAATTTGGCTGAGCATATGCGAACCAGGAAGTGTGCTCATATCTCAGCCACCCTTTGGCGTATCTTAACGAAAGTTGGTCGCATTATGCAGGACGCGTCCCCAAAGGGCTGCAAAAAATTTGGAACAAATTGGCTGCTAGGGGGCGCTATAACTGGGAAAAATGTCTTTTGGCTCATATCTCATGATGACTTTTGGGTAGAAACAAAATTTCATGATCTCTGGAATCCATGGGTCAAGACGAATCCATCGCACCCTATGACGTCATATTCTGACTTGAGGATTTTCCGCCATTTTGAATTTTGTTAAAATCAATGAAAGTCGATGGCAACGCATAGAACCATCTGACTAGAGGTTTTTAAACTTGGCACACTGATTCTAGGCTGCCTCAAGGATCATGTCACCAAATTTCAACTCAGCACCTCAAACTCTCTAGCGCCACCAACAGGTCAAAGTCGCAGGTACATTTCTGCTTGTTTCTTTTGAACCATACGTCTGATCATCAGACTCTTACGACCGCTGGAATGCGTGGGCCAAACCGAATCCAACGTGCCCTGTCTCGTCATATTCCACCCAGTAGATTTTCCCCCATTTTGAATTATGTGAAAATCACTTGAAATGGTTCTCCTCCCTCAATTTTTGAACAATTTCTCCCAAACTTGGTACATGGCAACTGGGGAAGAAGCTGCACAAGAAGCCTACCCGATTTTTAGAATTTCATAAGCGTTTGGCCGTGTCAGCCAATCAAAATTGGATGGCAGATGCAAAACATGAAGTGTGCTCATTTCTCGGCCACCCTTTGGCGTATCTTAAGAAAACTTGGTGGGATTATGCAGCACCACTCCCCAAAGGGGAGCAAAAAATTTGGAACAAATTGGCTGCTAGGGGGCGCTATAACTAGGAAAAATGTCTTTTGGCTCATATCTCATGATGCGTTTTGGGTAGAAACAAAATTCCACTATCTCTGGAATCCATGGCTCAAGCCGAATCCAACGCACCCTATTACGTCATATTCTGCCTTGAGGATTTTCTGCCATTTTGAATTTTGTTAAAATCAATGATATTCTATGGCAACGCATAGAACCATCTGACTAGAGGTTTTTAAACTTGGCAGACTGATTCTAGGCTGCCTCAAGGATCTTGTCACCAAATTTCAACTCAGCACCTCAAACTCTCTAGCGCCACCAACAGGTCAAAGTCGCAGTTTTGGAAGCTCACACACACTCACTCACTCACTCACTCACTCACTCACTCTCACACACACTCACTCTCTCTCTCTCTCTCACACACACACTCACTCTCTCTATCACACACACACTCACTCACTCTCTCTCACACACACACACGCACTCACTCACACACACACACACACACACACACACACACACTCTCTCTCTCTCTCTCTCTCTCTCTCTCTCTCTCACACACCCACACACACACACACTCACTCTCTCTCACTCACACACACGCACTCACTCTCTCACACACACTCTCTCACTCTCTCACACACACACAGTCACTCTCTCTCTCACTCAAACAGACTCTCTCTCTCTCACACACACTCTCTGACACACACACTCTCTCTAACACACACACTCTCTCTCTCTCACACACACACTCTCTCTCTCTCACACACACACTCTCTCTCACACACACACTCTTTCACACACACACACACACACACACACACACACACATACTGGTTAATATGTTTTACGGGGACTGACTTTTTGAACATCATTTGCGGGGACCACCATTTCTAAAGGTCCTGGAGGTCCGAAAAAAATCAGGTAGACTATCCAAAGCTTTGTTAGCTTATACACAACTTTAAATATTTGAATTGATGAAGTAATGTTTCTAATGTGTTCAATGGGGACCTGTGAAATGACGGATAAACGTGACTCATGGGGACCTCATTAACATATAATTTCCATAATTCACATTGATGTGATTGTGATTAGTGGGGACCTAGTGCTGTGCATACAGTCCTTTAACAATATCGAAGAAATTATGTTTAATTCCTCATTAACATATAATTTCCATAATTCACACTGATGTGATTGTGATTAGTGGGGACCTAGTGCTGTGCATACAGTCCTAGAACAATATAGATGAAATTATGTTTAATTCTTACTTTCTTTCTTAGTATTGAAGTGTACATAGATAAAACAGTAAATGGTTTGTTAATTATTGACTGGATATCATCTAAAGTGAAAGTCCACAACTTTGAAACTTTCCACTCTTGGAGCTGTTCATTCTTTATTTTAACACCATTAAAAAAACCCACTCTTTTTCATGTTTTTAATCATGATCAGCCACTCTGCATTAGCCAACAAGAACTGTAACTGAAACAGTTACTGCTATGATGCCATTTTTGTCTTCAAATTTTCATCATCCATGTTTGTTAAAAGAGAATTAAGTTACTTTGCATGCAGAAAGGTGTATTATGACTTAGGATGCATTAAATCACATCTACTCATGAGCTTTACAAAAATACATCAATTAGGCTACCTAAATATATCTATCCCTGAGTTACAACCAAATAACAAATAACTCTGACCAGCGTCTGAGAGTCTGCAATGGCACGCAACACAACTGAATCAAGACAATTTGCACGCAGAAAGGTGTAGCATAACTTACAATACATTAAATCACATCTCCTCATTATGAGCTTTTCAAAAATGTATGATTTAGGCTACCTTAGTGCATCCACCCCAAAAGTACAGCCTAATAAACACTGACTATGAGCTGTGCTTGACAATTTTCAACAAACACCCAACATAGGTGAATGGAGGTATTTGCCAGACAGAAAGGTGGAGTATGACTTATGATACATTAACTCACATCTACTGATGATGGGAATTCCAGAAATATATGATTTATGCTGTCTAAGTGTATCTGTCACCAAGTTAAACCCCAATAATCACTGACTGAGCTGGGCTTGTGAGTCTGCAATGAATGCCCGTCACAGTTGAATCAAGAAAATTTGCACACAGAAAGGTGTAGCATGACTTATGATACATTAAATCACATCTCCTCATTTTACGCTTTCCAAAAATATATGATTTAGGTCACCTTAGTGCATCCATCCCAAAAGTACAGCCTAATAAACACTGACTCTGAGCTGTGCTTGACAATTTCCAACAAACACCCAACATAGGTGAATGGAGGTATTTGCCAGATAGAATGCTGGAGTGTAATTTATGATACATTAACTCACATATCATCATGAGTATTCCAGAAATATATGGTTTATGCTACCTAGATGTATGTATCCCTTAGTTACAATGAATATCCGCCACAGTTGAATCAAGATAATTTGCACACAGAAAGGCGTAGCATGACTCATGATGCATTAACTCACATCTACTGATGATGAGCATTCCAGAAATATATGATTTATGCTACCTAAGTGTATCTATCACTAAGTTAAACCCCAATAATCAGTCTGAGCTGGACTCCTGACACAATTGGGTCAAAATAATTTGCACACAGAAAGGTAGAATTTGACTTACAATACATGAAATTACATCTACTCATCATGTGTTTTCTGTCATGGTCCTACCTGTGGGCTTCTCTCTTCAGGTAACATCTCCACTCAGCATTACCGGCCACGCCCGCTCTCACTTCCTCTTATTAACTCCCAGTGGCTGTCATTGGCTGTTACCGATCACCTGTTTCCCCCCGTGTGTATTTAAGCTGCAGTCCTCCCAAGCTTCTGTGTCAGATCATCTGCAGCTCTCAGCCTGATACCTGCTGTGTTCCTACTACTCTGACTCCTGATATTGGTCTGTTCCAGTTTGACTCTGTCTGCTCTCCAGCCCCGGTAACCTGACCTGCCTTCTGTCCCGTTGACTCTGCCTCTTGCCTGCCCCTCTTGTACCTTCGCCTGATCTCCAGCTCGCTCAGCCCTGCTGCTAGCCTGCCTCTCCATCTGCCTGGTGTGAGCTACCCTGCCTGGAGCCTTAATCTTCAACCCTGATAACCTGACCCTGCATTTCTGTCCCCTATCTTGCTACCTGATTTGTGACTGTGTTCCAGTTGGCTCTCTAACTCTTGCCTACTGAGGGACTGCTAGTACCAGAGAGCAGGAAGCAGCTTCAGCAGTTCCTGGGCTTCGCAAATTTCTACAGAAAATTCATTCGTAATTACAGCACCATTGCGTCACCCCTCACCTCCTTGACCAGCACCAAACAGCCTTTCACCTGGACTCTAGCCGTCAACAAAGCCTTTGCCACCCTCAAGGCTCGGTTCACCACTGCTCCTGTCCTCCGGCTGCCTGACGAGGAGCGACAATTCATCGTCGAGGTGGATGCCTCGGATGTGGGAGTCGGGGCTGTGCTCTCACAGAGGGCTGCGGATGACAACAAGCTCCACCCCTGTGCGTTCTTCTGTCGCCGGCCGAACGCAATTACGACGTCGGCAATCGGGACCTGCTGGCGGTCAAGCTCGCCCTGGAGGAATGGCGCCACTGGCTGGAGGGGTGCGTAGTCCCATTCCTGGTCTGGACAGACCATAAGAATCTAGAATACATCCGCACCGCCAAATGACTCAACCCCAGACAGGCCCGTTGGGCTCTCTTTTTCACCCGATTCAACTTCACCCTCTCGTACTGGCCCGGATCTCGCAACACCAAGCCTGACGCACTCTCCTGCCAGTTCCAGAAGGGTGATGCCCCCTCCAAGGACCCGGCTCCCATCCTACCTGACCCCTGTATCGTTGCTGCACTGACCTGGGACATCGAAGAACGAGTGCGGGAAGCCCTCCGTGACCAACCCAGCCCCAGTGCATGCCCCACAAGTCGCCTCTTCGTTCCTGAGGACCTGCGATCCCAGGTTATACAGTGGACACGACTCCCATCTAGCCTGCCACCCTGGTTCTACTCGCACCTACCACCTGCTCGCCCAACGGTTCTGGTGGCCTACTATGAGCAGGGATGTGCGAGACTTCGTCCGAGCCTGCCCTACCTGTAACCAAAATAAGTCCTCCAGCCGACCTCCTGCCGGTTTGCTCCAGCCTCTGCCCGTGCCTATGCGACCCTGGTCCCACATCTCCCTGGATTTTGTTACAGGTCTACCCCCTTCTAACGGGATGACGGTCATACTCACCATTGTGGACCGCTTTAGCAAGATGGCACACTTTGTTCCCCTCCCTAAACTACAGTCAGCCAAGGAGACTGCCCAGATCGTCTTGCAACATGTCTTCCGCATCCATGGGCTGCCCAAGGACATCGTCTTGGACTGGGGGCCGCAATTCACCTCCTCTTTTTGGAAGGAGTTCTGTCACCTACTCGGGGCCACCGCCAGCCTCACCTCCGGATTCCGACCCCGGTCCAACAGCCCGTCAGAAAGGACTAACCAGGAGTTGGAGAAGGCACTTCAGTGCATGGTGTCACACAACCCTCGGGCCTGGAGCGAGCACCTGCTGTGGGTGGAATACTCCCACAACTCCCTCACCAGCTCAGCCACCGGGCTGTCCCCATTCCACTGCATGTATGGCTACCAACCACCCCTGTTCCCCAGCCAGGAGGGAAAAGTCACCTGCCTGGCTGCCCTCACCTATGCACGCCGATGCCGCCGCACCTGGTCTCAAGCCCGCGCTGCACTCCTCAGGTCAGTCACCAGCTACTCTACTGGCACCAACCGGTGGAGGATGCCTGCGCCCACCTACCGGGTGGGCCAGAAGGTGTGGCTATCTACCAAGGACCTGCCCCTCCAGGTGGAGTCTCGCAAACTAGCACCCCAGGTCATCGGACCTTTTCCTATCCAGAGGATAATCAGCCAGTCTGCTGTCTGGCTTCGAATGCCCAAATCCATGAGTGCACCCCACCTTCCATGTCTCTAAGATCAAGCCAGTGCACGAGAGCCCACTGGTCCCAGCTGCACCTCCTCCTCGTCTCATCGACGGTGGCCCGGTCTACTCCGTCCGGCGACTGCTTAAGTCATGACGCAGGGGCCTCCAATACCTGGTGGATTGGAAGGGTTATGGTCCTGAGGAGAGGATGTGGATTCCTGCTGGAAGGATTCTGGATCCGGCCCTCATCGCCGACTTCCATCGGCTACACCCCGACCAGCCCTCCATCTGACGGGGCCGACGTAGGGGTTCTCACCGTGCGGATCCACTTCCGGACCCTGCACCTGACACCGAACCAAATCCTGGGCAGGGGTCCTTGGATGACGATTCTTCTGACGGTGAAGAGGGTGCAGAGGCTATGGACAGTGACTGGTCTGAGGAGTTCTAACCCTCCACCGGTATTCCCCCTCCTCCCGCCTGTCTTTGGTGATCTGTGGCTAGGGACTTCTGGGGCTGTCCCTTGAGGGGGGGGTTCTGTCATGGTCCTACCTGTGGGCTTCTCTCTTCAGGTAACATCTCCACTCAGCATTACCGGCCACGCCCGCCCTCACTTCCTCTTATTAACTCCCATTGGCTGTTACCGATCACCTGTTTCCCCCCGTGTGTATTTAAGCTGCAGTCCTCCCAAGCTTCTGTGTCAGATCGTCTGCAACTCTCAGCCTGATACCTGCTGTGTTCCTACTACTCTGACTCCTGATATTGTTCTGTTCCAGTTTGACTCTGTCTGCTCTCCAGCCCTGGTAACCTGACCTGCCTTCTGTCCCGTTGACTCTGCCTCTTGCCTGCCCCTCTTGTACCTTCGCCTGATCTCCAGCTCGCTCAGCCCTGCTGCTAGCCTGCCTCTCCATCTGCCTGGTGTGAGCTACCCTGCCTGGAGCCTTACTCTTCAACCCTGGTAACCTGACCCTGCATTTCTGTCCCCTATCTTGCTACCTGATTTGTGACTGTGTTCCAGTTGGCTCACTAACTCTTGCCTACTGAGGGACTGCTCGCTGGGAGACTGCCTGAAACCCAAGCACTGTCAGCCTACAGCCACAGCTCTCTGACTACGCCAGATCTCAGCTGCTAAGCAGGGTTGGGCCCAGTCAGTACTTGGATGGGAGACCTCAGACATCACCTCCTGCCTCTCAGTTCTCCTGCCACTGGACTTCACCCACACACATTCTCCCAACTCCCTTTTCCCCTGTTATTAATAAACTGTGGTTTGAGCGCAATTGATCTCCTCTCCTGTTTGTTCCGTGACAGTTTTCCAAAATAATATGATTTAGGCACACTAATTGCAGTCACAATACACATAACACAGTACTATCAAATGCATTAAAGTCAAATTTGTATTGCTCATGTCAACTTTTAATGTGTTTAACTTTACAAACATCTCATCTCATTATCTCTAGCCGCTTTATCCTTCTACAGGGTCGCAGGCAAGCTGGAGCCTATCCCAGCTGACTACGGGCGAAAGGCGGGGTACACCCTGGACAAGTCGCCAGGTCATCACAGGGCTGACACATAGACACAGACAACCATTCACACTCACATTCAAACCTATGGTCAATTTAGAGTCACCAGTCAACCTAACCTGCATGTCTTTGGACTGTGGGGGAAACCGGAGCACCCGGAGGAAACCCACGCGGACACGGGGAGAACATGCAAACTCCACACAGAAAGGCCCTTGCCGGCCCCGGGGCTCGAACCCAGGACCTTCTTGCTGTGAGGCGACAGCGCTAACCACTACACCACCGTGCCGCCCCTTTACAAACATGAACAATTGAAGTTGAAGTAACATCAATCTTCTGAATGTTTAGCTACCTGAGTTTAAAAAAGGAAAGTCACTTATGAAAAATGTAAACAATATTCAGTGTGTCTTTACTGACACTAGTGTAAACAAATAACTCAGTTAACATGTAAACAAAAAGGGCATTCCCTTTATGAAATACAAAGACATCCTTCAATGTGAATTTTGCAGAGGCATATGAAAGTGAACAAAAACTGCCATACCATAAAGTTGGTAATCTTCACACTATTTGCATTGTATTTTCCTTTTGTAGGATGTAATGCGGTTGTAAATGTAGAATTTCACGTGTTGCCACTCTCGGTTCTTAAGAGCTTCTGGCTCAGCATTCAAACACTTCATACAGTCGCTCTTTGCTGGTACAATGCAAGATGTGATGAAGCGCTTCATATGCCTTTCTACCGCCTGTACCTCTTTCTGCTGCCAGGGCATTTTCTTCTGGGTAGCTCTGCCTTGATATGCTAAAGAATTGAAAAGAAAGAGTGAGTGCTGGAAATACTATCTGAAGTTCTCTATCAACAGGTGAACATTCTAAGCTTAAATAGATTTTTTTTTTTACTCTGAATAGAACTAAAATATTGTCAGTCTAACAATAATTTCTACCTTCTGCTCATCATTAGGGAAAAAGATTAGTATACTACAAGTCATACAAATTGTTTTAATTGTTACATTTGATCATAGTGCAGTCCTGTTCATGTCAATATTTTAGATTAATTCATCTTATATCATGTAGTATGGTAATATCCTTATATGTAGTGCAGTGGTTTTCAAAGAATAATGATAGTGATTGTGATGTCTAATATGATGGTGATGGCTTTAGCCAGTTTTAGCCTGAGTTTGAGTAACAGCTTCAGAAAGTAAGAACACACATTTATGTAACTGGTGACAAGCATACAAATATGCAATATGGTCAGTAAAAGCATGTAAAGTTTCTTTTTATGAGTCCATCTACAACCCCGATTCCAAAAAAGTTGGGACAAAGTACAAATTGTAAATAAAAACGGAATGCAATGATGTGGAAGTTTCAAAATTGGATATTTTATTCAGAATAGAACATAGATGACATATCAAATGTTTAAACTGAGAAAATGTATCATTTAAAGAGAAAAATTAGGTGATTTTAAATTTCATGACAACAACACATCTCAAAAAAGTTGGGACAAGGCCATGATTACTACTGTGAGACATCCCCTTTTCTCTTTACAACAGTCTGTAAACGTCTGGGGACTGAGGAGACAAGTTGCTCAAGTTTAGGGATAGGAATGTTAACACATTCTTGTCTAATGTAGGATTCTAGTTGCTCAACTGTCTTAGGTCTTTTTTGTCGTATCTTCCGTTTTATGATGTGCCAAATGTTTTCTATGGGTGAAAGATCTGGACTGCAGGCTGGCCAGTTCAGTACTTGGACCCTTCTTCTACGCAGCCATGATGCTATAATTGATGCAGTATGTGGTTTGGCATTGTCATGTTGGAAAATGCAAGGTCTTCCCTGAAAGAGACGTCATCTGGATGGGAGCATATGTTGCGCTAGAACCTGGATATACCTTTCAGCATTGATGGTGTCTTTCCAGATGTGTAAGCTGCCCATGCCACACACACTAATGCAACCCCATACCATCAGAGATGCAGGCTTCTGAACTGAGCGCTGATAACAACTTGGGTCGTCCTTCTCCTCTTTAGTCCGAATGACACGGTGTCCCTGATTTCCATAAAGAACTTCACATTTTGATTCGTCTGACCACAGAACACTTTTCCACTTTGCCACAGTCCATTTTAAATGAGCCTTGGCCCAGAGAAGACGTCTGCGCTTCTGGATCATGTTTAGATACGGCTTCTTCTTTGAACTATAGAGTTTTAGCTGGCAACGGCGGATGGCACGGTGAATTGTGTTCACAGATAATGTTCTTTGGAAATATTCCTGAGCCCATTTTGTGATTTCCAATACAGAAGCATGCCTGTATGTGATGCAGTGCCATCTAAGGGCCCGAAGATCACGGGCACCCAGTATGGTTTTCCAGCCTTGACCCTTACGCACAGAGATTCTTCCAGATTCTCTGAATCTTTTGATGATATTATGCACTGTAGATGATGATATGTTCAAACTCTTTGTAATTTTACACTGTCGAACTCCTTTCTGATATTGCTCCACTATTTGTCGGCGCAGAATTAGGGGGATTGGTGATCCTCTTCCCATCTTTACTTCTGAGAGCCAGTCATACTTTTTATACCCAGTCATGTTAATGACCTATTGCCAATTGACCTAATGAGTTGCAAGTTGGTCCTCCAGCTGTTCCTTTTTTGTACCTTTAACTTTTCCAGCCTCTTATTGCCCCTGTCCCAACTTTTTTGAGATGTGTTGCTGTCATGAAATTTCAAATGAGCCAATATTTGGCATGAAATTTCAAAATGTCTCACTTTTGACATTTGATATGTTGTCTATGTTCTATTGTGAATACAATATCAGTTTTTGAGATTTGTAAATTATTGCATTCCGTTTTTATTTACAATTTGTACTTTGTCCCAACTTTTTTGGAATCGGGGTTATATTTGCTATTATTATTATATAACATTAAGAGATCAATTGTAATCACTGCTAATATACAAAAGAATATATACCTTCTTTACCCTTGGAGGAAGGCCTCACAGTGCTGGCACTTGAAGTTATCTCATGATCTGACACTGGTTTGCGTCTCTTTGGTGATGTTGACTCATTCCTCTCAATCGGAGGCGAAGCCTCACCTGCTAATGGTTCTATGGAAAGCAAATTAAAAATTCAACATATTCAGAAATACAGGGTGGCCCAAAAGTTACTATACTGTACTTTCTTTTTCTATTCCATTTCAAATATCATTTTGGACAGATGTGAGGCCATCAGCATTTAAAAGCTTAGGTTTTGCCATTTTTGTAGACATACATTCACTGATGTGGTGTCCATGGATGCTGTAAATTGTACTACATATAGGAGCAGTGTGACGGGCCATAAAACATTTTTTTGCAATACTGCTCCAATGTCAATTGGTGAGCCATGGGCAAGGGAATAATCACCTCACTGAGATCACGTTATTGTACATATTCAGGCTCTGTAAAAATCTGTAAACACAAGCAATTTTTATCGATATTAGAACATCTTTTTTTGTAATAATAGAGAAATAGGAAAAGAACAACTGTTTATATGAAATGTATTACTTCTAGTAAGTAAGCAGGACAGCAGGGTATATTTAAGCGTTCACATACTCTTTTGTTAAAGGCCTTAATAAGTTTAAGTTTAGTCTAAACAGTAAACAGCTAAGCTAACAGCTAAGTTCTATATATACATATACAGTACACACATTCTCAAACAGCCACTGCGGGGACATTTCACACACTGTTCAAAAGTTCCATATGGGGACACACTATGCTGAATTTTTCACACAGTTTTTCTTTGAAAAGTGTGTGAAATTGTGCTAGATGTGAACATGTTCTATGGGGACGCCGTAATTGTCTAGAATAATGTGATAATAACCAAAGAAAAAAGTGTGAATGGTGGCCAAAATGTAACCTACATGTTTTCCTAACACTAAGCTTCTATAAATGTCTTACATCAAACACTTTGTTGTGGTAATTCATACTTAGTGGCCATCAAAACAGCCTTATTTTCTCATTTTAGGTGTCTAAAATGGTTAATCAATAAATACCCAACACATGGACAGACTGTAGGATGGTGTTTGAAGTGATGAATTTGAAAATACCTGTTCAAGGCTACTCTCTGAACTAGCAGCATCATCCGTCTGACCTTTGGATAGCAGTAAAGGATGAGAGCCCTCGACCATCACTGAATTTACTGCAACACTAGTTATCTGTGAACACATATTACATAACAACGATATTTTCAGAATATAACAGGAAAAAAAAAAATCACAAAAAATAAACTCTAAATTCAACACTACATGGATACATAATGACTGCAACTTCAGACAAAACTCTGATGTGAAATGCATGCCGACATAGACCTGACTTGAGAGATAAATAACAAATTTGTATTAAAGTAGTATTTTCCTAACAGCCAAGTTCTATATATACATATACACACACACACATTCTCAAACAGCCACTGCGGGGACATTTCACACACTATTGGACAGTTCACTATGGGGACACACTATGCTAAATTTTTCACACAGGTTTTCTTTGAAAAGTGTGTGAAAGTGTGCTAGATGTGAACGTGTTCTATGGGGACGCCGTAATTGTCTAGAATAATGTGATAATAACCAAAGAAAAAAGTGTGAGTGGTGGCTAAAATGTAACCTACATGTCTTCCTAACACTAAGCTTCTATAAATGAATTACGTTAAACACTGTGTTGTGATAATTCATACTTAGTGACCATCACAACAGCCTTAGTTTCTCATTTTGGTGTCTAAAATAGCTAAACAATAAATACCGAACACATGGACAGACTGTAGGATGGTGTTTGAAGTGATGAATTTGAAAATACCTGTTCAAGGCTACTCTCTGAACTAGTAGCATCATCCGTCTGACCTTTAGATATTAGTAAAGGATGAGAGCCCTCGACCATCACTGAATTTACTGCAACACTAGTTATCTGTGAACACATATTACATAACAACAATATTTCAGAATATAACAGGAAAAAAAATCACAAAAAAATAAACTCTAAATGCAACACTACATGAATACATAATGACTGCAACTTCAGACAAAACTCTGATGTGAAATGCATGCCGACATAGACCTGACTTGAGAGATAAATAACAAATTTGTATTAAAGTAGTATTTTCCTAACAGCCAAGTTCTATATATACATATACACAGATTCTCAAACAGCCACTGCGGGGACATTTCACACACTATTGGACAGTTCACTATGGGGACGCACTATGCTAAATTTTTCACACAGGTTTTCTTTGAAAAGTGTGTGAAAGTGTGTTAGATGTGAACGTGTTGTATGGGGACGCCGTAATTGTCTAGAATAATGTGATAATAAACAAAGAAAAAAGTGTGAGTGGTGGCTAAAATGTAACCTACATGTCTTCCTAACACTAAGCTTCTATAAATGTATTACGTTAAACACTGTGTTGTGATAATTCATACTTGGTAACCATCACAACAGCCTTAGTTTCTCATTTTGGTGTCTAAAATAGCTAAACAATAAATACCGAACACATGGACAGACTGTAGGATGGTGTTTGAAGTGATGAATTTGAAAATACCTGTTCAAGGCTACTCTGTGAACTAGTAGCATCATCCGTCTGACCTTTGGATAGCAGTAAAGGATGAGAGCCCTCGACCATCACTGAATTTACTGCAACACTAGTTATCTGTGAACACACATTACATAACAATATTTCAGAATATAACAGGAAAAAAAATCACAAAAAATAAACTCTAAATGCAACACTACATGGATACATAATGACTGCAACTTAAAAAAAAATCTCTGATGTGAAATGCATGCCGACATAGACTTGACTTGAGAGATAAATAACAAATTTGTATTAAAGTAGTACTTTCCTACCAGCCAAGTTCTATATATACATATACACACACACACATTCTCAAACAGCCACTGCGGGGACATTTCACACACTATTGGACAGTTCACTATGGGGACGCACTATGCTAAATTTTTCACACAGGTTTTCTTTGAAAAGTGTGTGAAAGTGTGCTAGATGTGAACGTGTTCTATGGGGACACCGTAATTGTCTAGAATAATGTGATAATAAACAAAGAAAAAAGTGTGAGTGGTGGCTAAAATGTAACCTATATGTTTTCCTAACACTAAGCTTCTATAAATGTATTACGTTAAACACTGTGTTGTGATAATTCATACTTGGTAACCATCACAACAGCCTTACTTTCTCATTTTGGTGTCTAAAATAGCTAAACAATAAATACCCAACACATGGACAGACTGTAGGATGGTGTTTGAAGTGATGAATTTGAAAATACCTGTTCAAGGCTACTCTGTGAACTAGTAGCATCATCCGTCTGACCTTTAGATATCAGTAAAGGATGAGAGCCCTCGACCATCACTGAATTTACTGCAACACTAGTTTTCTGTGAACACATTACATAACAACGATATTTCAGAATATAACAGGAAAAAAAAATAAACTCTAAATGCAACACTACATGGATACATAATGACTGCAACTTCAGACAAAACTCTGATGTGAAATGCATGCCGACATAGACCTGACTTGAGAGATAAATAACAAATTTGTATTAAAGTAGTACTTTCCTAACAGCCAAGTTCTATATATACATATACACAGATTCTCAAACAGCCACTGCGGGGACATTTCACACACTATTGGACAGTTCACTATGGGGACGCACTATGCTAAATTTTTCACACTGGTTTTCTTTGAAAAGTGTGTGAATATGTGCTAGATGTGAACGTGTTCTGTGGGGACGCCGTAATTGTCTAGAATAATGTGATAATAAACAAAGAAAAACGTGTGAATGGTAGCCAAAATGTAACCTACATG
Organism: Neoarius graeffei; assembly: GCF_027579695.1. Classification (NCBI taxonomy): domain Eukaryota; kingdom Metazoa; phylum Chordata; class Actinopteri; order Siluriformes; family Ariidae; genus Neoarius; species Neoarius graeffei. The sequence goes on from NC_083571.1 coordinate 69,294,388, forward strand.
TCTTCCTAACACTAAGCTTCTATAAATGTATTACATTAAACACTGTGTTGGGATAATTCATACTTAGTGACCATCACAACAGCCTTACTTTCTCATTTTAGGTGTCTAAAATAGCTAAACAACAAATACCCAACACATGGACAGACTGTAGGATGGTATTTGAAGTGATGAATTTGAAAATACCTGTTCAAGGCTACTCTCTGAACTAGTAGCATCATCCGTCTGACCTTTGGATAGCAGTAAAGGATGAGAGCCCTCGACCATCACTGAATTTACTGCAACACTAGTTATCTGTGAACACATATTACATAACAACGATATTTTCAGAATATAACAGGAAAAAAAAAATCACAAAAAATAAACTCTAAATTCAAGACTACATGGATACATAATGACTGCAACTTCAGACAAAACTCTGATGTGAAATGCATGCCGACATAGACCTGACTTGAGAGATAAATAACAAATTTGTATTAAAGTAGTATTTTCCTAACAGCCAAGTTCTATATATACATATACACAGATTCTCAAACAGCCACTGCGGGGACATTTCACACACTATTGGACAGTTCACTATGGGGACGCACTATGCTAAATTTTTCACACAGGTTTTCTTTGAAAAGTGTGTGAAATTGTGCTAGATGTGAATGTGTTCTGTGGGGACGCCGTAATTGTCTAGAATAATGTGATAATAAACAAAGAAAAACGTGTGAATGGTAGCCAAAATGTAACCTACATGTCTTCCTAACACTAAGCTTCTATAAATGTATTACATTAAACACTGTGTTGGGATAATTCATACTTAGTGACCATCACAACAGCCTTAGTTTCTCATTTAGGTGTCTAAAATAGCTAAACAACAAATACCCAACACATGGACAGACTGTAGGATGGTGTTTGAAGTGATGAATTTGAAAATACCTGTTCAAGGCTACTCTCTGAACTAGTAGCATCATCCGTCTGACCTTTGGACAGTAGTAATGGATGGGAGTCCTCGACCGTCATTGAATTTACTGCAACACTAGTTATCTGTGAACACATATTACACAATGTCATTATTTCAGAATATAACAACAGGAGACATCTGTAATAACCATCACAATAGCCTCATTTTCTCATTTTAGTTGTCTAAAATAGCTAAACAATAAATAACCAACACATGGACAGACTGTAGGATGGTATGTGAAGTGATGAATTTGAAAATACCTGTTCAAGGCTACTCTGTGAACCAGTAACATCATCCATCTGACCTTTAGACAGTAGCAAAGGATGGGAGTCCTCGACCATCATTGAGTTTACTGCAACACTAGTTATCTGTGAACGCATATTACATAATGACAATATTTCAGAATATAACTTCAGGAGAAATTCACAATAAATAAACTGCATATGTAACAGTAGATGGATATATAATGACTGCAACTTCTGACAAAAATCACGTCATCAATTGCATGCAGACATAGACAATAGATAATAAACAAAAAAAAAAAGTGTTAGTGTTTGCTAAAATGTAACCTATATGCTTTCCTAACACTAAGCTTCTATAAATGTATTACATTAAACACTGTGTTGTGATAATTCATACTTAACCATGAAAATAGCCATATTTTCTCATTCTGAAATAGCTAAACAACACAGAAATAACACATGGAAGTGTTTTAGGATTGTATCTGTGTTGAATTTGTAGGAAGTGATGAATTTGAAAATACCTGTTCAAGGCTACTCTCTGGACCATTAGCATCATCCATCTGACAGCTGGACACCAGTAAAGGAGAATGCTCCACCATCATTGTATTTACTTCAACACTGGTTATCTGTGAACACATATTTCATAATGACAGTATTTCAGAATATAACAACAGGAGACAGATGTCTAAAATGTAGCCCAAGTATTCTGCTAACACTAAGCTTCTTCTGTTCATTATATTAAAAACTTTGCATTTTCATAATTGATTCATAATTGATAAATATCAAAATAGGCTTGTTTCCTCATTTTAATTGTCTAAAAGAGCTAAACATTGTGTTGTTTAGGGAAATCTCTATGATGAGATGTATGATGAACATGTATTAGTCATCAAAAAAATTAGCTATTTCTAATTCGTGATGCCATTACTTTTACAGACCATAATAATACAAACTAAAATAAAAAGACAGAGAGATACTGTATAAGTATTTAAATGATGAACCTAAAATTACCTGTCGACAGTTGTTCTGTTGGCCAGTTGCATCATCCAATGGATTCTTTGACAAGACAGAAGGGTGAGAGTTCTTCACTGTCGTGGTCCTTTTTGCAGTTCTGGTGGTCTATAAACACAAGTTATTACAAATTTGAAATATCAAGTGTCTACTTAAGTATTTGCAATTTGAAGTCAATCATGTGATGGTAACCATTTGATTTCTCTGGGTGCCTGATACAAAATATACCTTTTTTTTTTTATTTTTGATGTTGTGTTTGCCCAGTGAAGCCTTTAAATCCACATTTGTATCATTGGCATCCTGCAAACATTATTCATGAATTAGTACTGATTGACTTTTTTGTGTGTTACTTCATTAGTAGCAATATACTGCTATCCAGTCTTGCCTCTAATATTCATCCTGTACAGTATATTCTCAGAAAATGAATGAGTTGAATGAATCAGTGAAAATAAATTACACAACATTGATCATTTGTGGACTTCATATTTCTGTATAAGAATTTATAATTTCACTTGGTTGTAGAAAATGGCATTAAAATTATTGTTAAACTAAACACTTGGTAATACTAGTAATACTTGATAGTGGGTTTATTTAAGCATGTATTTTATTCTTATACTACATTTTACTTTTATTAGTAAAATAGATAAATCAATAGGGCGGCACGGTGGTGTAGTGGTTAGCGCTGTCGCCTCACAGCAAGAAGGTCCGGGTTCGAGCCCCATGGCCGGCGAGGGCCTTTCTGTGCGGAGTTTGCATGTTCTCCCCGTGTCTGCGTGGGTTTCCTCCGGGTGCTCCGGTTTCCCCCACAGTCCAAAGACATGCAGGTTAGGTTAACTGGTGACTCTAAATTGAGCGTAGGTGTGAATGTGAGTGTGAATGGTTGTCTGTGTCTATGTGCAGCCCTGTGATGACCTGGCGACTTGTCCAGGGTGTACCCCGCCTTTCGCCCGTAGTCAGCTGGGATAGGATCCAGCTTGCCTGCGACCCTGTAGAACAGGATAAAGCGGCTACAGATAATGAGATGAGATGAGATAAATCAATATTAGTGTAATGTATTTAACCTGCGTAATAGATGATGTTTACTATGCAACACACCTGTGCTCTCCATGGGCAGTCATCACCCCCATAGTTGTACAGAATTTCTTCCCCTTCATCAATGTCTTTTATGGCAAACAAACACAGATGTGGTTTGCCATCCACATCGATTCTTTTCATCTGACAATTTGGGCTTTGGTGATCGTCGTTGACCAGCCGGCCAAACGACTCGTCCTCTGTAGAGGCATCAATACTTAAAAAGACAGGAAAGGGTGATTAGTGTACATACACAGCATCACCCCAAAACCACAGCCTCACAAAGACTAGTGTAGAACAGTGGGACATGGAAGAGGAAGAGTATTAGCTGCAACTTCAAATCTTACCACCATGTTTTTCCTCTCCAGTTGAAAGCAAACATAAATGCAGCACACACTGGATTGTAAAGTTTTCTTCTTCTTTGAGCTTCTGCATCGCTTATCATATCTCCCCTATACTCGACAACAAAGTCTCCTTTGCAGATTGGGCCTTTTGCAAATATACCACGTCCTGTAAAACACAATTTCAGCAACTGTATGTTCATTTAGTCTCTTTGCTCTTTTGATCTTTTATCCAGTTTTTCTGGAGATATCATCACTACCACTACGACAGTTAAGATTGGTGCAGATGGCTTAAACTAACCTGTATTTAATCTGACATAGAACGTAGGCTAATTTTAGAAAAAAAACTTGCCTTAATTTGTAGAAAATAATCTAAGGCCTAAATATTGTATATGGAATCTATTTGTATATGCAGCTAATTTGGTAACTGAAACATATCCCACTCAGTATAGCTGGCAGACTGCCATAGTACACAAATGTCAGGCAAGCAACTTGTATTGCCAGCAGCTTCAAAGGCATCTTATAATAATTTGTTGATTTGGCTATTGCTATGTTATCAGTGTGGAGCATGCAGGGACAGAGAATAGAGACTATTAACAGATTAACCATATACCACATTACCTTTAGTTGCATTAATGTATTTCACATCCAATTTAGACGTTTTGTCAGTATGTGACACAACATGATGAATGGCATCATTGATGGGGCTGATTCGGCGTGACATTTTCAAACTGCAACAGAATGTAGAATGCATGAATCAAACTGATTACACTAAATCCAGTAACTTTTGGGAGTTTAAATCAGCTATAATAATTTATACTAACTCATTTTCTGTACATTAAAAAATAATTGTGTACTTTCAATCTAATCTTACAAACACAGCTGCACCACTTACTCTCTCAAAGCAATGAGTTAGGCTAAAGGGCTAGCAGTGTCTTTTTAATGTACGTAGACCCCTTTATACTCAATAACACGTGACTTAGCTAGATGTCAAAAAGTGGCTAATGCAGGCCCGGCGCCAGAATTGAAATATTCAGGGGGCGATCAGTTTATCAGAGGGGGCGGTGTTAAAAAAAAAAAAACGCTCCGGATGGGACGTGCCTTTGAGCGTGCATAATGGGTGCGCTCGTATTATTTCATATGCTTGTGTATTTTCAATATATTTAGGCTACACCTCTGTAAGAGAGTAAGAGTATACAGAGCAAGTAATAAGAGTATTTTTTTTTTATTTGAACGTATAGGCCCATGAGCTCCTGTCCTGCATTGTCAAAACTGAGCCAACAAATGATCTGAGCCAGCCAGAGACAGCTCCACATAGCACTCCATCATGAGCGTAAACAACACAGCGCAAAATGACAGTTACACAACGGGTCAATGATCAACCTCTTCATTTAAACAATACGACTATACACTTTTATCTCACCATAATTAGTCCATATCTTCACATAAAATACTGCGTGGGACTGGAAGCATATGCTAGCCTACCTCAGAAGAGTTGAAGCCTTCGGTTGGATGTCGTGTTGAATCTTCTGAGAAGGACATCTCGCCACTCTCTGTTGAATCTCCAGGCACTGACACCATGCAATCGACTCGATATACAATATAATGTAGCCTAGCAACCACATCATAGCAACCCTCAACCTATCAAATTGCTTTGAACAGTTGCCATTTCAGTTTGTTTTAAAAGTAATTAATTTAGTTTATTTGTTAAAGTAGTTTTAGAATTTGAAAATCGCCTTTGCATGTAACGATGAATACTAATATTTGTAGTATATTACAAAAAAAAAAAAAAAAATCACTCAAAAATGTTTATCCGTAATGATTTTATAGAGGATTTTCTGCGATAGCCCACGAGCAAAACATCGCGTTGCGATCACGTGACCGATGACGTAGTAAATTGACAAGCTAGACAGCTCACTGCCTGTACATACTGTGACTGAGTGACAATTCGCGGATCTACGGATTATTTCCACTGTATACGATGGTAAAAAAGTGTGTCGCGTACAGCTGTTCTAAAACCAACAAAGACGGAGTATCTCTGCATCAGTTCCCTGATCCTGATCAGAATAATGGATACGATCTCGCTGAGTGGAACCGGCGAGTAAAGCGGACGAGGGCAGACTGGTGCTAGTTGAAGGCTAGTGCACATATTTATGCTGGTGAGTGTAAAGGGAAAAGTGGTTTTTATAGTCCATGGGAGAATCTTGAGGCGCGCTTTGAACGAGCTTCCCGAACCTTTAGGACAATTAAAGGGTTCTTTAACTAAACAAGAACTAGACGATCCCTGGACGAGTTCCTGCTTTGCACTTCTATGATACAGCCGTGACTGTCCCCATTCAGGCCCGCATTTTTCTTCTCCCCAAGCTCCGAACGCACACAAAGCAGACTTTGACAGCTGCAGTCATTTCCGTGTTGTTGGAAAGGCCGCTTGAACGCCATCGGTTCGCCCCAAATATACTGCCGATCACGACGCACATTTCGGCCCAGACCTCTGATTTAGTAGAAAAAATGTTGTGCATCGACTCACCTCGACTGGAACACGATTCACTTTCGTCTGAATAATCGCTGTCTGATTCACTCATTTCGCTTGTGTTTATACTGGATGCTGCCATCCTGGTCAATTTACTACGTCATCGGTCACGTGACTCCTGACTGGGATTTCCAGGAAATGCTTCCCAGAAGCTCGGTTTTGTCGCTCAAATACACCCCTTTGATGGGGAAATTTTTTATTTTTAATTTGCATACATTGAATATACTACATTTTCATCAATAGTGGGTTCTAAAATTCTAGAACTACTATAAATATTTGATATTATTGAATAGTTTAGGCTACTATTTTGCAGTATTTCATTGTTATTATTATAATTTTTTTTCCAACTCTCGCAACTGAGGGGGCGGGGTGATTGACTTGAGGGGGCGTCGCCCCCAAACGCCCCCTCGTAGCGCCGGGCCTGGGCTAATGTCTGCTTGTGAAGTGTTAAATGGGATAGCTTGCTATAACAAACAGAAGACTAAGAAGCTAATAGTTAATAGTGCTAGCAGGCTAGCTACTTGGATAGTCATAAAAGGGTAACTGAAGTTAAATTCAAGTATTTGCATTTTGTTCCTTTTTACTTTGTGTACTCGGTTTGACACCCCACGTGGTGTGATTTACTAAGAATGTTTTCAGCAGCTTGTACCCAACTAGTTAACCCTCGTTGTAACACCTACAAGTTTAACTGTCAAAATACATACATAATCACACCCATAATTATAAATTACATGTTTGCCATCAAGTTGCACTTACCATGTTTTGAATTTTTCTTTTGGATGAGCACTCTTCTCCTCAGCTTCCATCTTTTTCAGACTTTATCCTTGAAATGTAATGGATCGGCATGTTTAACACTAAAAAAATCCGCTTGCCGTTGTAAACGTTCCTTATGGGGACGGGAAATAGGCGGCGCCAGACCATATTTGGAATGTGTGTGTGTGAAAGCAGTGAGTGCGTTACCAGCTAGAAACTATAAGGGGGCGCAGCTGTACACACACCTCACACAGAAAATGACTGAAAAATGTGACTTATGGGCCAATGTGAAAAACTTCACAGGGACCCTCAGTATGGCTCCAGCACTCAGGTCAGAGAGTTTCCACTATGGGGACCTGGATTTTTGTCCCCATAGTGGAACTGGTCCCCTTAGTGTGACTGTGTAAACAGATTTTCGTCCCCATAATGTAAGGAATACCAGAACACACACACACACACACACACACTCACTCTCTTACACACACTCTCTCTCACACACACTCTCTCTCACACACACTCTCTCTCACACACACTCACTCTCTCACACACACTCTCACACACACACTCTCACACACACACACTCTCTCTCACACACACACACTCTCACACACTCTCACACACACACACACACACACACACACACACACACACACACACACACACACACACACTCTCTCTCTCACACACACACACTCTCACACACACACACTCTCTCTCTCATGCACACTCTCTCACACACACACTCTCTCTCTCACTCACACACACGCACACACACACACACACACACACACACACACCTAGTACACTTGAAGTAATTTCAGCCATCACAGTCAATCGAATTTGATGGTGAAGCCACCAAACAGCAAATGACCTTGTATCTCAGTCAAACGATGGTATATCGACGTGAAACTTCTTGTGGGTGCTCGTGACCATCTGTCTGGCCCAAATGCATTCTGCGAGCCTGACGACTAGGCTCATAGGCTGCTTGGCCCCCTCATTGCTGCTTGCAGCTATATTTGGGGGCCAAGCAGCGAAGCTGCGAAGGCACCCATAGTGATTCTATTGTTTCTTATTATTATTATTATTATTATTATTGGGGGCCAAGCAGCGAAGCTGCGAAGGCACCCATAGTGATTCTATTGTTTCTTATTATTATTATTATTATTATTATTGGGGGCCAAGCAGCGAAGCTGCGAAGGCACCCATAGTGATTCTATTGTTTCTTATTGGGGGCCAAGCAGCGAAGCTGCGAAGGCACCCATAGGGATTCTACTGTTTCTTATTATTGGGGGCCAAGCAGCAAAGCTGCGAAGGCACCCATAGTGATTCTATTGTTTCTTATTATTATTATTATTATTATTATTATTATTATTATTATTCAGTCCACTTCCGCCTCTGCAAGTCTATGGCAGCCCATAGAACCGTCTGGTAAAAAGTTGTGAAATTTGGCACACTGATTCTAGACACTCTCAACATTCCTCTCACCAAATTTCAGGCCTCTACCTCAAACCCGTTAGCGCCACCAACAGGTCAAAGTCCCAGGTACATTTCTGCTTGTAACTTTTGAACCGTTGGTCTGATTTTCAAAAACTTGGTATCCCTGGAATCCTTGGGCCAAGACGAATCCAACGCACCCCATGACGTCATTTCCCGCCCATATATTTTTCCCGCCATTTTGAATTTTGTGAAAATCAATTAAAATGTTTCAACTCCCTCAATTTTTTACCAATTTCTCCCAAACTTGGAAGATAGCATAATTGGACCAACCTGCACAAAAGTTATACCCGGTGATTTGAATTTCACAAGCGTTTGGCCGTGGCAGCCAATCAAACTTGGCTGCAAAGATGCGAAACAGGAAGTGTGCTCATTTCTCGGCCACCCTTTGGCGTATCTTAACGAAACTTGGTGCCTTTATGCAGCACCCCTCCCAAAAGGGCCCCAAAAAATTTGGAACAAATTGGCTGCTAGGGGGCGCTATAACTAGGAAAAATGTCTTTTGGCTCATATCTCATGACTCGTTTTGGCTAGAAACAAAATTCCACTATGGCAGGAATCCTTGGCTCAAGACGAATCCATCGCACCCTATGACGTCATATTCTGCCTTGAGGATTTTCCGCCATTTTGAATTTTGTTAAAATCAGTGAAATTCTATGGCAACGCATAGAACCGTCTGACTAGAGGTTTTTAAACTTGGCACACTGATTCTAGGCTCCCTCAAGGATCTTGTCACCAAATTTCAACTCAGCACCTCAAACTCTCTAGCGCCACCAACAGGTCAAAGTTGCAAGTACACTTCTGCTTGTTACTTTTGAACCATACGTCTGATCATCAAAATCTTAGTATCGCTGGAATACTTGGGTGACCACGAATCCACGGGCCCTGTCTCGTCATATTCCACCCAGGAGATTTTCCGCCATTTTGAATTATGTGAAAATCAATTAAAATGCTTCTCCTCCCACAATTTTTGAAGAATTTCTCCCAAACTTGGTACATGGCAACTGGGGACTAAGCTGCACAAGAAACATACCCGGTTTTTAGAATTTCTTAAGCGTTTGGCCGTGGCAGCCAATCAAATTTGGCTGGCAGATGCAAGACAGGAAGTGTGCTCATTTCTCGGCGAACCTTTGGCGTATCTTAACGAAACTTGGTGGCTTTATGCAACTCCCCTCCCCAAAGGGCAGCAAAAAATTTGGAACAAATTGGCTGCTAGGGGGCGCTATAACTAGGAAAAATGTCTTTTGGCTCATATCTCATGATGCGTTTTGCCTAGAAACAAAATTCCACTATGTCAGGAATCCTTGGCTCAAGCCGAATCCACCGCACCCTATGACGTCATATTCTGCCTTGAGGATTTTCCACCATTTTGAATTTTGTTAAAATCAATGAAATTCTATGGCAATGCATAGAACCGTCTGACTAGAGGTTTTTAAACTTGGCACACTGATTCTAGGCTGCCTCAAGGATCTTGTCACCAAATTTCAACTCAGCACCTCAAACTCTCTAGCGCCACCAACAGGTCAAAATTGCAGGTACATTTCTGCTTGTTACTTTTGAACCATACGTCTGATCATCAAATTCTTAGTGTGGCTGGAATGCTTGGGTCAAAAGGAATCCAATGGGCCCTGTCTCCTCATATTCCACCCAGTAGATTTTCCGCCATTTTGAATTATGTGAAAATCAATTAAAATGCTTCTCCTCCCTCAATTTTTGGAAAATTTCTCCCAAACGTGGTACATGGCAACTGGGGCCTAAGCTGCACAAGAAATATGCCCGGTTTTTAGAATTTCTTAAGCGTTTGGCCGTGGCAGCCAATCAAATTTGGCTGGCATATGCAAAACAGGAAGTTTGCTCATTTCTCGGCCACCCTTTGGCGTATCTTAACGAAACTGGGTGGCTTTATGCAGCACCCCTCCCCAAAGGGCCGCAAAAAATTTGGACCAAATTGGCTGCTAGGGGGCGCTATAACTAGGAAAAATGTCTTTAGGCTCATATCTCATGAT
>NC_083571.1:69314778-69319778 GCF_027579695.1 Neoarius graeffei
TCATGATGCGTTTGGGGTAGAAACAAAATTCCACTATCTCTGGAATCCTTGGGTCAAGACGAATCTATCGCACCCTATGACGTCATATTCTGCCTTGAGGATTTTCCGCCATTTTGAATTTTGTTAAAATCAATGAAATTCTATGGCAACCCATAGAACTGTCTGAGTAGAGGTTTTCAAATTTGGCACACTGATTCTAGGCTGCCTCAAGGTTCTTGTCAGCAAATTTCAACTCATCATCTCAAACTGTCTAGCGCCACCAATAGGTCAAAGTTGCAGGTACATTTCTGCTTGTTACTTTTGAACTGTACTTCTGATCGTCAAAATCTAAGTATCTATGGGATCCTTGGGTCAACACGAATCCAACGCACCCTATGGCGTCATATTCCGCCTGGTATATTTTCCGCCATTTTGAATTTTGTGAAAATCAATTAAAATGCTTCTCCTCCCTCAATCTTTGACCAATTCCTTCCAAGCTTGGTACATGGCAACTTTGGACTAAGCTGCACATAAAACTTACCCGGTTTTTCGAATTTCATAAGCGTTTGGCCGTGGCGGCCAATCAAATTTGGCCGTGCAGATGTGAAACAGGAAGTGTGGTCATATCTTGGCAGCCATTTGACCTTTCTTAACCAAACTTGGTGGGATTATGCCCCACCCCTCCAAAAGGTCCCATACCACATTTGGTGCACATTGGCCATTAGGGGGCGCTATAACTTTCCAAAATGTATTTAGGATCATATATCATTGAGCTCATATCTCAGCAGTCTCTTAGCACACACACACACCTAGTAAACTTGAAGTAATTTCAGGCATCACAGTCAATCGATTTTGATGGTGACGCCGTGCATGCCTCTACCCATCTGGTTGGAGGTACATTTCTGCTTGTAAACACTTCCTGTGCGTGCCTCTGATCGTCTGCCTGGTCAGTTCTTTCTGTTGCCATCGCAACTTAGGCTGGGTCACGCTGCTTGGCCCTGCATTGCTGCTTGCAGCTATATTTAGGGGCCAAGCAGCGAAGCTGGCGAAGGCCCCTAATGAGTTTGTCGGTTTTCTTATTATTATTATTATTATTATTATTATTCAACTTTCTTCTCCTATGGGAAGTCAATGGCAGCCCATAGAACCACACATAGGAAAATGCTCAAATTTGGCACACACATTCGAGACAGTCTCAGCATTCCCCACAACAATTTTTAGGTCCCCAGCCCCAACCCTCTAGCGCCACCAGCAGGTCAAAGTTGCAGGTACATTTCTGCTTGTAACTTTTGAACCGTTGGTCCGATTTTCAAAAACTTGGTATCCCTGGAATCCTTGGGTCAAGACGAATCCAAAGCACCCCATGACGTCATTTTCCGCCCATATAGTTTTCCCGCCATTTTGAATTTTGTGAAAATCACTTAAAATGCTTCTCCTCCCTCAATTTTGGACCAATTTCTCCCAAACTTGGTAGATGGCAACTTTGGACTAAGCTGCACAAGAAACTTACCCGGTTTTTAGAATTTCATAAGCGTTTGGCCGTGGCAGCCAATCAAAATTGGAGGCGCAGACGCCAAACAGGAAGTGTGCTCATATTTCGGCCGGCCTTTGGCGTATCTTAACGAAACTTGGTGAGTTTATGCGATACCCCTCGCTGAAGGACCCCAAAAAATTTGGAACAAATTGGCTGCTAGGGGGCGCTATAACTAGGAAAAATGTCTTTTGGCTCATATCTCATGATGCGTTTTGGCTAGAAACAAAATTCCACTGCCTATGGAATCCTTGGGTCAAGTCGAATCTATCGCACCCTATGACGTCATATTCTGCCTTGAGGATTTTCCGCCATTTTGAATTTTGTTAAAATCAATGAAATTCTATGGAAACCCATAGAACCGTCTGACGACAGGTTTTCAAATTTGGCACACTGATTCTAGGCTGCCTCACGGTTCTTGTCAGCAAATTTCAACTCAGCATCTCAAACTCTCTAGCGCCAACAACAGGTCAAAGTTGCAAGTACATTTCTGCTTGTTACTTTTGAACCGTATGTCTGATCGTCAAAATCTTAGTATGGCTGGAATCCTTGGGTCAACCCGAATCCAACGCACCCTATGGCGTCATATTCCGCCTGGTATATTTTCCGCCATTTTGAATTTTGTGAAAATCAATTAAAATGCTTCTCCTCCCTCAATTTTTGACCAATTCCTTCCAAACTTGGTACATGGCAACTTTGGACTAAGCTGCACTAAAAACTTACCCGGTTTTTCGAATTTCATAAGCGTTTGGCCGTGGCTGCCAATCAAATTTGGCTGTGCAGACGCGAAACAGGAAGTGTGCTCATATCTCGGCAGCCCTTTGACCTTTCTTAACCAAACTTGGTGGGATTATGCACCACCCCTCCAAAATGGCCCATACCACATTTGGTGCACATTGGCCATTAGGGGGCGCTATAACTTTCCAAAATGTGTTTTGGCTCTTACATCATTGAGCTCATATCTCAGCAGTCTTTTAGCACAGACACACACACACACACACACACACCTAGTACACTGGAAGTAATTTCAGCCATCACAGTCAATCGAATTTGACGGTGAAGCCGTGCATGCCTCTAACCGTCTGGTTGGAGGTACATTCCTGCTTGTAAACACTTCCTGTGCGTGCCTATGACCGTCTGCCTGGTCAGTAGTTTCTGTTGCCATGGCAACTTAGGCTGGGTCACCCTGCTTGGCCCCGGATTGCTGCTTGCAGCTATATTTATTATTATTATTCAACGTTCTTCCGCCTCTGCAAGTCTATGGCAGCCCATAGAACCGTCTGGTAAAAAGTTGGGAAATTTTGCACACTGATTCTAGACAGTGTCAACATTACTCTCAGCGAATTTCAGGCCTCTACCTCAAACACTTTAGCGCCACCAACAGGTCAAAGTTGCAGGTACATTTCTGCTTGTAACTTTTGAACCGTTGGTCCGATTTTCAAAAACTTGGTATCCCTGGAGTCCTTGGGTCAAGACGAATCCAACGGACCCCATGACGTCATTTTCCGCCCATATAGTTTTCCCGCCATTTTGAATTTTGTGAAAATCACTTAAAACGCTTCTCCTCCCTCAATTTTTGAACAATTTCTCCCAAACTTGGTAAATCGCAACTTCGGACTAAGCTTCACAGGAAACATACCCGGTTTTTAGAAGTTCTTAAGCGTTTGGCCGTGGCAGCCAATCAAATTTGGCTGCGAAGACGCAAAACAGGAAGTGTGCTCATATCTCGGCCACCCTTTGGCGTATCTTCATGAAACTTGGTGACGTTATGCAACACCCCTCCCCAAAGGGCAACAACAAATTTGGAACAAATTGGCTGCTAGGGGGCGCTATAACTAGCAAAAATGTCTTTTGGCTCATATCTCATGATGCGTTTGGGCTAGAAACAAAATTCCACTATGTCTGGAATCTGTGGCTCATAACGAATCCATCGCACCCTATGACGTCACTTTCTGCATTGGGGATTTTCCGCCATTTTGAATTTTGTTAAAATCAATGAAATTCTATGGCAACGCATAGAACCGTCTGATTAGAGGTTTTTAAACTTGGCACACTGATTCTAGGCTGCCTCAAGGATCTTGTCACCAAATTCCAACTCAGCACCTCAAACTCTCTAGCGCCACCAACAGGTCAAAGTCGCGGGTACATTTCTGCTTGTTACTTTTGAAACATACGTCTGATCATCAAAATCTTAGTAGTGCTGGAATGCTTGGGTCAAAAGGAATCCAACGCACCCTGTCTCGTCATATTCCACCCAGGAGATTTTCCGCCATTTTGAATTATGTGAAAATCAATTAAAATGCTTCTCCTCCCTCAATTTTTGACCAATTTCTCCCAAACTTGGTAAATGGCAACTGGGGACGAAGCTGCACAAGAAACATACCCGGTTTTTAGATTTTCCTAAGCGTTTTGCCGTGGCAGCCAATCAAATTTGGCTGGCAGATGCAAAACAGGAAGTGTGCTCATTTCTCGGACAACCTTTGGCGTATCTTAACAACACTTGGTGGCTTTATGCAACACCCCTCCGCAAAGGGCAGCAAAAAATTTGGAACAAATTGGCTGCTAGGGGGCGCTATAACTAGGAAAAATGTCTTTTGGCTCATATCTCATGATGCGCTTTGGCTAGAAACAAAATTCCACTATGGCAGGAATCCTTGGGTCAAGACGAATCCCTTGCACCATATGACGTCATATTCTGACTTGAGGATTTTCCGCCATTTTGAATTTTGTTAAAATCAATGAAATTCTATGGCAACGCATAGAACCGTCTGACTAGAGGCTTTTAAACTTGGCACACTGATTCTAGGCTGCCTCAAGGATCTTCTCACCAAATTTCAACTCAGCACCTCAAACTCTCTAGCGCCACCAACAGGTCAAAGTTGCAGGTACATTTCTGCTTGTTACTTTTGAACAATACGTCTCATCATGAAAATCTTAGTATCCCTGGAATGCTTGGGTGAAAAGGAATCCAACGCGCCCTGTCTCGTCATATTCCACCCAGTAGATTTTCCGCCATTTTGAATTATGTGCAAATCAATTAAAATGCTTCTCCTCCCTCAATTTTTGAACAATTTCTCCCAAACTTGGTAGATGGCAACTGGGGACGAAGCTGCATAAGAAACATACCCGGTTTTCAGACTTTCATAAGCGTTTGGCCGTGGCGGCCAATCAAATTTAGCTGGCAGATGCAAAACAGGAAGTGTGCTCATTTCTCGGCCACCCTTTGGCGTATCTTAAGAAACCTTGGTGGCATTATGCGCCACCCCTCCCGAAAGGGCAGCAAAAAATTTGGAACAAATTGGCTGCTAGGGGGCGCTATAACTAGGAAAAATGTCTTTTGGCTCATATCTCATGATGCGTTTTGGCTAGAAACAAAATTCCACTATGTCAGGAATCCTTGGCTCAAGCTGAATCCATTGGACTCTATGACGTCATATTCTGACTTGAGGATTTTCCGACATTTTGAATTTTGTTAAAATCAATGAAATTC
>NC_083571.1:69324778-69334778 GCF_027579695.1 Neoarius graeffei
AAAAAGGGCCCCAACATATTTGGAACACATTGGCGGCAAGGGGGCGCTATAACAAAATTCCACTATCGCTGGAATCCTTGGCTCAAGCCGAATCCATCACAACCTATGACGTCACATTCAGACTTGAGGATTTTCCGCCATTTTGAATTTCGTGAAAATCAATTAAAATGCTTCTCCTACCTCAATTTTTGACCAATTTCTCCCAAACTTGGTACATAGCAACTTTGCACTAGGCTGCACAAGGGCATTACATGGCGCAAATGCCTTCTACTGGCCTGACATCTCGTCTCATATGCTGCTTGGCCCCCACATTGCTGCTTGCAGCTATATTTGGGGGCCAAGCAGCGAAGCTGCGAAGGCACCCATAGGGATTCTACTGTTTCTTCTTCTTATTATTATTATTATTCAACGTTCTTCCGCCTCTGCAAGTCTATGGCAGCCCATAGAACCGTCTGGTAAAAAGTTGGGAAATTTTGCACACTGATTCTAGACAGTGTCAACATTACTCTCAGCGAATTTCAGGCCTCTACCTCAAACACTTTAGCGCCACCAACAGGTCAAAGTTGCAGGTACATTTCTGCTTGTAACTTTTGAACCGTTGGTCCGATTTTCAAAAACTTGGTATCCCTGGAGTCCTTGGGTCAAGACGAATCCAACGGACCCCATGACGTCATTTTCCGCCCATATAGTTTTCCCGCCATTTTGAATTTTGTGAAAATCACTTAAAACGCTTCTCCTCCCTCAATTTTTGAACAATTTCTCCCAAACTTGGTAAATCGCAACTTTGGACTAAGCTTCACAGGAAACATACCCGGTTTTTAGAATTTCTTAAGCGTTTGGCCGTGGCAGCCAATCAAATTTGGCTGCGAAGACGCAAAACAGGAAGTGTGCTCATATCTCGGCCACCCTTTGGCGTATCTTAATGAAACTTGGTGGCGTTATGCAACACCCCTCCCCAAAGGGCAACAACAAATTTGGAACAAATTGGCTGCTAGGGGGCGCTATAACTAGCAAAAATGTCTTTTGGCTCATATCTCATGATGCGTTTGGGCTAGAAACAAAATTCCACTATGTCAGGAATCTGTGGCTCAAAACGAATCCATCGCACCCTATGACGTCACTTTCTGCCTTGGGGATTTTCCGCCATTTTGAATTTTGTTAAAATCAATGAAATTCTATGGCAACGCATAGAACCGTCTGATTAGAGGTTTTTAAACTTGGCACACTGATTCTAGGCTGGCTCAAGGATCTTGTCACCAAATTTCAACTCAGCACCTCAGACTCTCTAGCGCCACCAACAGGTCAAAGTCGCGGGTACATTTCTGCTTGTTACTTTTGAAACATATGTCTGATCATCAAAATCTTAGTATTGCTGGAATGCTTGGGTCAAAAGGAATCCAACGCACCCTGTCTCGTCATATTCCACCCAGGAGATTTTCCGCCATTTTGAATTATGTGAAAATCAATTAAAATGCTTCTCCTCCCTCAATTTTTGACCAATTTCTCCCAAACTTGGTAGATGGCAACTGGGGACGAAGGTGCACAAGAAACATACCCGGTTTTTAGAATTTCCTAAGCGTTTGGCCGTGGCAGCCAATCAAAATTGGCTGGCAGACGCAAAACAGGAAGTGTGCTCATTTCTCGGACAACCTTTGGCGTATCTTAACAAAACTTGGTGGCTTTATGCAACACCCCTCCCCAAAGGGCAGCAAAAAATTTGGAACAAATTGGCTGCTAGGGGGCGCTATAACTAGGAAAAATGTCTTTTGGCTCATATCTCATGATGCGCTTTGGCTAGAAACAAAATTCCACTATGTCAGGAATCCTTGGGTCAAGACGAATCCATTGCACCATATGCCGTCATATTCTGACTTGAGGATTTTCCGCCATTTTGAATTTTGTTAAAATCAATGAAATTCTATGGCAACGCATAGAACCGTCTGACTAGAGGCTTTTAAACTTGGCACACTGATTCTAGGCTGCCTCAAGGATCTTCTCACCAAATTTCAACTCAGCACCTCAAACTCTCTAGCGCCACCAACAGGTCAAAGTTGCAGGTACATTTCTGCTTGTTACTTTTGAACCATACGTCTCATCATCAAAATCTTAGTATCTCTGGAATGCTTGGGTCAAAAGGAATCCAACGGACCCTGTCTCGTCATATTCCACCCAGTAGATTTTCCGCCATTTTGAATTATGTGCAAATCAATTAAAATGCTTCTCCTCCCTCAATTTTTGAACAATTTCTCCCAAACTTGGTAGATGGCAACTGGGGACGAAGTTGCATACGAAACGTACCCGGTTTTCAGACTTTCATAAGCGTTTGGCCGTGGCAGCCAATCAAAATTGGCTGGCAGATGCAAAACAGGAAGTGTGCTCATTTCTCGGCCACCCTTTGGCGTACCTTAAGAAAACTTGGTGGCATTATGCGCCACCCCTCCCGAAAGGGCAGCAAAAAATTTGGAACAAATTGGCTGCTAGGGGGCGCTATAACTAGGAAAAATGTCTTTTGGCTCATATCTCATGATGCGTTTTGGCTAGAAACAAAATTCCACTATGTCAGGAATCCTTGGCTCAAGCTGAATCCATTGGACTCTATGACGTCATATTCTGACTTGAGGATTTTCCGACATTTTGAATTTTGTTAAAATCAATGAAATTCGATGGCACCCCATAGAACCGTATGACTAGAGGTTTTCAAATTTGGCAGACTGATTCTTGGCTCCCTCAAGGGTCTTGTTACCAAATTTCAACTCAGCACCTCAAACTCTCTAGCGCCACCAACAGGTCAAAGTCGCAGGTACATTTCTGCCTGTTACTTTTGAAGCATACGTCTGATCGTCAAAACCTTAGAATCTCTGAAATGGTTGGATCACACCGAATCCAACGCGCCCTGTCGCGTCATATTGCGCCTGGCAGATTTTCCGCCATTTTGAATTATGTGGAAATCAATTAAAATGCTTCTTCTCCCTCAGTTTTTGACCAATTTCTCCCAAACTTGGTAGACAGCAACTGTCTACGACGCTGCACAAGAATCTTACACGGATTTTCGAATTTCATAAGGGTTTGGCCGTGGCAGCCAATCAAATTTGGCTGCACAGATGCGAAAGAGGATGTGTGCTCACATCTCGGCCTCCCTTTAGGCTATCTTAACGAAACTTGGTGGCATTATGCCAGACGCCACCACAAAGGTCCCCAAAAAACTTGGAACAACTTGGCTGCTAGGGGGCGCTATAACTAGGAAAAATGACTTTTGGCTCATATCTCATGATGCCTTTGGGCTAGAAACAAAATTCCACTATCTCTGGAATCCTTGGCTCAAGCCGAATCCATCGCAGCCTATGCCTTCATATTCAGCCTTTAGGATTTTCTGCCATTTTGAATTTTGTAAAAATCAATTAAAATGCTTCTCCTCCCTCAATTTTTCACCAATTTCTCCCAAACTTGGTAGAGAGCTACTTTGGACTAAGCTGCACAAGGGCATTACCTGGCCCAAGTGCATTCTGCTGGCCTTCCGACTAGGCTCATATGCTGCTTGGCCCCCACATTGCTGCTTGCAGCTATATTTATTATTATTATTCAACGTTCTTCCGCCTCTGCAAGTCTATGGCAGCCCATAGAACCGTCTGGTAAAAAGTTGGGAAATTTTGCACACTGATTCTAGACAGTGTCAACATTAATCTCAGCGAATTTCAGGCCTCTACCTCAAACACTTTAGCGCCACCAACAGGTCAAAGTTGCAGGTACATTTCTGCTTGTAACTTTTGAACCGTTGGTCCGATTTTCAAAAACTTGGTATCCCTGGAGTCCTTGGGTCAAGACGAATCCAACGGACCCCATGACGTCATTTTCCGCCCATATAGTTTTCCCGCCATTTTGAATTTTGTGAAAATCACTTAAAACGCTTCTCCTCCCTCAATTTTTGAACAATTTCTCCCAAACTTGGTAAATCGCAACTTTGGACTAAGCTTCACAGGAAACATACCCGGTTTTTAGAATTTCTTAAGCGTTTGGCCGTGGCAGCCAATCAAATTTGGCTGCGAAGACGCAAAACAGGAAGTGTGCTCATATCTCGGCCACCCTTTGGCGTATCTTAATGAAACTTGGTGGCGTTATGCAGCACCCCTCCCCAAAGGGCAACAACGAATTTGGAACAAATTGGCTGCTAGGGGGCGCTATAACTAGCAAAAATGTCTTTTGGCTCATATCTCATGATGCGTTTGGGCTAGAAACAAAATTCCACTATGTCAGGAATCTGTGGCTCAAAACGAATCCATCGCACCCTATGACGTCACTTTCTGCCTTGGGGATTTTCCGCCATTTTGAATTTTGTTAAAATCAATGAAATTCTATGGCAACGCATAGAACCGTCTGATTAGAGGTTTTTAAACTTGGCACACTGATTCTAGGCTGCCTCAAGGATCTTGTCACCAAATTTCAACTCAGCACCTCAAACTCTCTAGCGCCACCAACAGGTCAAAGTCGCGGGTACATTTCTGCTTGTTACTTTTGAACCATACGTCTGATCATCAAAATCTTAGTAGTGCTGGAATGCTTGGGTCAAAAGGAATCCAACGCACCCTGTCTCGTCATATTCCACCCAGGAGATTTTCCGCCATTTTGAATTATGTGAAAATCAATTAAAATGCTTCTCCTCCCTCAATTTTTGACCAATTTCTCCCAAACTTGGTAGATGGCAACTGGGGACGAAGCTGCACAAGAAACATACCCGGTTTTTAGAATTTCCTAAGCGTTTCGCCGTGGCAGCCAATCAAAATTGGCTGGCAGACGCAAAACAGGAAGTGTGCTCATTTCTCGGACAACCTTTGGCGTATCTTAACAAAACTTGGTGGCTTTATGCAACACCCCTCCCCAAAGGGCAGCAAAAAATTTGGAACAAATTGGCTGCTAGGGGGCGCTATAACTAGGAAAAATGTCTTTTGGCTCATATCTCATGATGCGCTTTGGCTAGAAACAAAATTCCACTATGTCAGGAATCCTTGGGTCAAGACGAATCCATTGCACCATATGACGTCATATTCTGACTTGAGGATTTTCCGCCATTTTGAATTTTGTTAAAATCAATGAAATTCTATGGCAACGCATAGAACCGTCTGACTAGAGGCTTTTAAACTTGGCACACTGATTCTAGGCTGCCTCAAGGATCTTCTCACCAAATTTCAACTCAGCACCTCAAACTCTCTAGCGCCACCAACAGGTCAAATTTGCAGGTACATTTCTGCTTGTTACTTTTGAACCATACGTCTCATCATCAAAATCTTAGTATCCCTCGAATGCTTGGGTCAAAAGAATCCAACGCGCGCTGTCTCGTCATATTCCACCTAGTAGATTTTCCGCCATTTTGAATTATGTGCAAATCAATTAAAATGCTTCTCCTCCCTCAATTTTTGAACAATTTCTCCCAAACTTGGTAGATGGCAACTGGGGACGAAGCTGCATAAGAAACATACCCGGTTTTCAGACTTTCATAAGCGTTTGGCCGTGGCAGCCAATCAAAATTGGCTGGCAGATGCAAAACAGGAAGTGTGCTCATTTCTCGGCCACCCTTTGGCGTATCTTAAGAAAACTTGGTGGCATTATGCGGCACCCCTCCCGAAAGGGCAGCAAAAAATTTGGAACAAATTGGCTGCTAGGGGGCGCTATAACTAGGAAAAATGTCTTTTGGCTCATATCTCATGATGCGTTTTGGCTAGAAACAAAATTCCACAATGTCAGGAATCCTTGGCTCAAGCCGAATCCATTGGACTCTATGACGTCATATTCTGACTTGAGGATTTTCCGACATTTTGAATTTTGTTAACATCAATGAAATTCGATGGCACCCCATAGAACCGTATGACTAGAGGTTTTCAAATTTTGCAGACTGATTCTTGGCTCCCTCAAGGGTCTTGTTACCAAATTTCAACTCAGCACCTCAAACTCTCTAGCGCCACCAACAGGTCAAAGTCGCAGTTTTGGAAGCTTACACACACTCACTCTCTCTCACACACTCACTCACTCACTCACTCACTCACTCACTCACTCTCTCTCTCTCTCTCTCTCACACACTCACTCTCTCTCTCTCACACACACACTCACTCTCTCTATCACACACACTCTCACACACACACTCACTCTCTCACACACACACTCACTCTCTCTCACACAAACACACGCACTCACTCACACACACACACACACACACACACACTCTCTCTCTCTCTCTCTCACACACACTCACTCTCACTCACACACGCACTCACTCTCTCACACAGACTCTCTCACACACACGCACTCACTCTCTCTCTCACTCAAACAGACTCTCTCTCTCTCACACACACTCTCTGACACACACACTCTCTCTAACACACACACTCTCTCTCTCTCACTCATACACTCACTCTCTCTCTCACACACACACTCACTCTCTCACACACACACACACACACGCACACACTCTCTCTCTCTCACGCACACACTCTCTCTCTCTCACACACACACACTCACTCTCACACACATACACACACACACACACACACACACACACACACACACACACACACACACACACACACTCACTCTCTTACACACACTCTCTCTCACACACACTCTCTCTCTCACACACACTCTCTCACACACACACACACACACACACACACACACCCAGTACACTTGAAGTAATTTCAGCCATCACAGTCAATCGAATTTGATGGTGAAGCCACCAAACAGCAAATGACCTTGTATCTCAGTCAAACGATGGTATATCGACATGAAACTTCTTTTGGGTGCTCGTGACCATCTGTCTGGCCCAAATGCATTCTGCGAGCCTGACGACTAGGCTCATAGACTGCTTGGCCCCCACATTGCTGCTTGCAGCTATATTTATTATTATTATTGGGGGCCAAGCAGCGAAGCTGCGAAGGCACCCATAGTGATTCTATTGTTTCTTATTATTATTATTCAGTCCACTTCCGCCTCTGCAAGTCTATGGCAGCCCATAGAACCGTCTGGTAAAAAGTTGTGAAATTTGGCACACTGATTCTAGACAGTCTCAACATTACTCTCAGCAAATTTCAGGCCTCTACCTCAAACCCTCTAGCGCCACCAACAGGTCAAACTCGCAGGTACATTTCTGCTTGTAACTTTTGAACCGTTGGTCCAATTTTCAAAAACTTGGTATCCCTGTAATCCTTGGGCCAAGACGAATCCAACGCACCCCATGACGTCATTTTCCGCCCATATAGTTTTTCCGCCATTTTGAATTTTTTGGAAATCAATTAAAATGCTACTCCTCCCTCAATTTTTGACCAATTTCTCCCAAACTTGGAAGATAGCATAATTGGACCAACCTGCACAAAATTTATACCCAGTATTTTGAATTTCATAAGCGTTTGGCCGTGGCAGCCAATCAAAATCGGCTGCGCAGATGCAAAACAGGAAGTGCGCTCATATCTCGGCGGCCCTTTGGGCTATCTTGACAAAACTTGGTGGGATTATGCCCCACCCCTTTCCAAACGCCCACATAAAATTTGGAACAAATTGGCCGCTAGGCGGCGCTATAACTAGGAAAAATGTCTTTTGGCTCATATCTCATGATGCATTTTGGGTAGAAACAAAATTCAACTATCTCTGGAATCCATGGGTCAAGACGAATCCATCGCACCATATACCGTCATATTCTGCCTTGAGGATTTTCCGCCATTTTGAATTTTGTTAAAATCAATGAAATTCTATGGCAACCCATGGAACCGTCTGGTGAGAGGTTGAGAAATTTGGCACACTGATTCTAGGCTGCCTCAAGGTTCTTGTCAGCAAATTTCAGCTCACCACCTCAAACTCTCTAGCGCCACCAACAGGTCAAATTTGGAAGTACATTTCTGCTTGTTACTTTTAAACCGTAAGGCTGATTGTCAAAATCTTAGTATCGCTGGAATCCATCCGTCAAACCGAATCCAACGCACCCTATGGCATCATATTGCACCTGGGAGATTTTCCACCATTTTGAATTTTGTTAAAATCAATTAAATTGCTACTCCTCCCTCAGTTTTTGACCAAATTTGCCCAGACTTGGTTGATAGCATCATTGGACCAATCGGCACAAAAGATATCTTCACACTTTTGAAATTTTAAAAAATTTGGCAGCAGCAGCCAATGAAACTCAGATGCAACGACATCAAACAGGAAGTGAGCTCATATCTTGGCAGCCCTTTGACATTTCTTAACCAAACTTGGTGAGATTATGCCAGACCCCTCCCCAAGGGCCCATACCAACTTTGGTCCACATAGGCCATTAGGTGGCGCTATAACTATAAAAAGTGTACTCACACACACACACACCTAGTACACTTGAAGTAATTTCAACCATCACAGTCAATCGAATTTGATGGTGAAGCCACCGAACAGCAAATGACCTTGTATCTCAGTCAAACGATGGTATATCGACATGAAACTTCTTGTGGGTGCTCGTGACCATCTGTCTGGCACAAATGCATTCTGCGAGCCTGCCGACTCGGCTCATAGGCTGCTTGGCCCCCTCATTGCTGCTTGCAGCTATATTTATTATTATTATTATTATTCAGTCCACTTCCGCCTCTGCAAGTCTATGGCAGCCCATAGAACCGTCTGGTAAAAAGTTGTGAAATTTGGCACACTGATTCTAGACACCCTCAACATTCCTCTCAGCAAATTTCAGGCCTCTACCTCAAACCCCTTAGCGCCACCAACAGGTCAAAATCCCAGGTACATTTCTGCTTGTAACTTTTGAACCGTTGGTCTGATTTTCAAAAACTTGGTATCCCTGGAATCCTTGGGCCAAGCCGAATCCAACGCACCCCATGACGTCATTTCCGCCCATATATTTTTCCCGCCATTTTGAATTTTGTGAAAATCAATTAAAATGTTTCAACTCCCTCAACTTTTTACCAATTTCTCCCAAACTTGGAAGATAGCATAATTGGACCAACCTGCACAAAAGTTATACCCGGTGATTTGAATTTCACAAGCGTTTGGCCGTGGTAGCCAATCAAATTTGGCTGCGAAGACGCCAAACAGGAAGTGTGCTCATTTCTCGGCGGCCCTTTGGCCTATCTTGACGAAACTTGGTGGGATTATGCGGTACCCCTTCTCAAAGGGCCCCAAAAAAGTTGGAACAAATTGGCCGCTAGGGGGCGCTATAACTAGGAAAAATGTCTTTTGGCTCATATCTCATGATGCGTTTGGCCTAGAAACAAAATTCCACTATGTCAGGAATTCTTGGCTGAAGACGAATCCATCGCAACCTATGACGTCATATTGTGCCTTGAGGATTTTCCGCCATTTTGAATTTTGTTAAAATCAATGAAATTCTATGGCAACGCATAGAACCATCTGACTAGAGGTTTTTAAACTTGGCACACTGATTCTAGGCTGCCTCAAGGATCATGTCACCAAATTTCAACTCAACACCTCAAACTCTCTAGCGCCACCAACAGGTCAAAATCACAGGTACATTTCTGCTTGTTACTTTTGAACAATACGTCTGATCATCAAATTCTTAGTATCGCTGGGATGCTTGGCTCAAAAGGAATCCAACGCGCCCTGTCTCGTCATATTCCACCCAGTAGATTTTCCGCCATTTTGAATTATGTGAAAATCAATTAAAATGCTTCTCCTCCCTCAATTTTTGAAGAATTTCTCCCAAACTTGGTAGATGGCAACTGGGGACTAAGCTGCATAAAAAAAACTTACCCGGTTTTTAGAATTTCCTAAGCGTTTGGCCGTGGCAGCCAATCAAAATTGGAAGGCAGATGCAAAACAGGAAGTGTGCTCATTTCTCGGCCACCCTTTGGCGTATCTTAACGAAACTTGGTGGCATTATGCAGGACGACTCCCCAAAGGGCAGAAAAAAATTTGGAACAAATTGGCTGCTAGGGGGCGCTATAACTGGGAAAAATGTCTTTTGGCTCATATCTCATGATGCGTTTTGGGTAGAAACAAAATTCCATTATCGCTGGAATCCATG